>NW_024383496.1:0-41347 GCF_016835505.1 Polypterus senegalus
GCTCTACAGTATTTTGTGTGCTTTTGCAGTTAACTATGGCTTCTAAGCAAGTGAAGAGCGTGGAAAGAAAGTTTTGAAGAAAATTGAAATCAAGTAAAGAAAGAAATTACAAGAGGTGGAAAAACTGTTTACCAATTTACTCATTTACCAATCTGAGAACCCTCGTGTTTCAGCAGTATAATGTAAACAAAGCCAGACTGCCAGTAATGTGGAGGGCAAACACGAAGGGACAAGAACTTTGTTTTTGGAATGGCTGCATGAGGCTTTCACTCCCACCAGCTAAACTGCTAAAAGCACCAGAAACCCAAGAAATCACAAGAGAGAAAACACCTGAAGGAAAACACTTCATGCCAGAACTCAAATCATGCAAGGTTAGTTTTCTTGGTGGTTTTGTATTACTGATTTTCAAAAGTTAATTTTCAGTTCATAACTGTGCTTAAAACCTATGAAAGTGTTTACAGATGGAGTTGTTCATAGCGATTTGTTGTAATGTTACTTTTCTCTTTTTCAAATGTTCCTTTTTCCGCTTTCTGCTTAAAACTCATTTTAAAAAGTGTTTACAGCATCTGACTGTAAGGCTATTAGCATGAACTCCTGCACATGTTTTTGGTGCTCGTGGTTGGTTTTAATGTTCAGATTTGTTCTATGTTCCTTTTAGCTGTGCTTAAAACTCCTTTTATAAAAAGTGTTTACAGCAATCGGAATGTAAGGCTAAAATAGCGCGGATCTTGTTACTTTTTTGGTTGCTTGTGGTTGGTTGGTTTTTAAATAAATTTCGATTTGTTCTAATATTCCTTTTTCCGCTTGTGCTTAAAACTCATTTTAAAAACTGCTGCACATGCTGCTGACAGAGGGTGTGTGTGTGTGTGTGTGTGTGCATGCTACAGAGAGATTAGAAAACATGAGCGAGCCGCAGTGCAAGAGAGATTAGAGAGCGTGTTGCAAAACACTGCTGCAACAGGGAAGGGAGGGGAGGGGTGGGTTGTGTGTGCAAGTACGAGAGAGAGAGAGGCACAAGCAGGCTGAGCAGGAGCCTGGGTGTTTTGTCTCAGTGTTATTCAATGTTTTTACATTAGTTTACTATTACACTGCATTCTATGGTGTAATTAACTATACAGTAATTGTGCTTAATCTTTTACATATATTTATATATTTACATACAGTTAAGCATGTCTGAATGGATTAATTGTATTTATACAATCCTATGAGGGAAACTGCTTCGTTCACCACTCAACTCAGTTTACAACCAAAGTTCTGGAACAATTATGGTCGCGGAACCAAGGTTCCACTGTATATGGCATTTGAATTGAATGTCATGTCTGTATTGTATTTGCTGCTTTTGAAACATTCAATATTTTTGCTTTTCACTGTAGATCAGGATCTGCTTACAAGTTGCTCATTATTGCTTAAGAGACTCTAAAACAGTGGTTCCATGAATGATTAGCTCTTCCACAAAAAGCAACACAAAGACAAATAAGACACACACTTTCTAATGACAATGTTCAAAAAAAAAAAAAAAAACTGTAAGTGATTGCTCAAGCTAAATGCAGTCATTTTTTTTCCCCCATCCCGGAAAGAGGAATCTATATCCCTGTGTCTATTTTTACAGCAAAAAACTGAAGCACGTGTGACCCTTTAAGTGTTTTACAAATGAAACAAGCATATTAAATTTTACTTTGTGGAGGTCTTTTAAGTATTTTGTGTGTTATAATCAATTATTTAGCAGACACCATTTTTCAAAGTAACAAAAAAAAATTTAAAATGAGTTTAAGTATTTATTTACTGAAGCTATTTAGTTAACATGCAACTCTAACTAAAATATGAAGCAAAGAAGCAAATGCTATAGTTGGCTCAGTTGCTTGATGAAAACTAGAAATCCTTAAAAGGGTGGTGTTTAAACACAAGATGCAGACTGTTTAACCAATGACTAATAACAATATGGGTTAACAATTCAGAAACACGTATAGGCTGATCCTAAAAAATTACGTGCAAAACAGATCTGTAAAATCCCACAATAGTTTTCTGCACGCTTTAAGTAACATGAAGCCAAAGTTAGTGCAAGGTAAAACCAATAACCGCTCTTTTACATTCGATTGCTGTTTTTCTTCTTTTGCCTTCCAAAGATTTTTTATACATTTGAATTATGTTAGAATAGTGATATTTGATCCAACAGCCCTAGATTTTATTGTACATTTCGAAGAGCATGCATGCCACCTTCGCATATTTATCTTGGTCCTTTTCTGTTGTGGACCATCTATCTATGATTCACTCGTTTGCATTTAGCTTGATGTAAGTTCCATCTGAGCTTGCAACAATTTGAGTGCCAGTGATTTTACATCTGCATCAAAATAGCGGCCTTTGTATCTCAGGTCTACAATAGAGGCAACACAGTACATGGGTTCTGTGTAAATTTCAATGAAACAATTGTTTACAGCCTCCAAGACACCGCTTTTACTGGTTTTGACTCCGAAGTCAGTATGGGCGCTTTTAGTAAACAGTCATTTTAAAGCATTAGGGAATAACGTTAGAAGCCAAGGCTTCAGACTGGCAAATATCTTTTGTCAGTTGTTCAAATGGAGCAAGGAGGCGATTATGTTCTCGATCAAACCCCACTGATTAGGCATTAGAGTTGCAGGCAAATTCAAAATCGGAGGCATAAACCCCCAGGGCTCTTTTTCGCTCCAGCTTGCTAGGCAGCATATAGAATCTGCTGTTCCTTCTAGTCGAAATGTCTTGTTGAAGCATTTTCGCTGCATATAAAGTTCAATTTGTATAGTTTTTGATACACGAATTGGCTAATTGTGAATGCTTAAAGTGACCGACTATTTTTTTGCCAATCGCTATTGTATCCAAGATGCTCCTGGTATAGTACACTGTTGTTCATGGCAAGGTTGTAAAGTTTGAGCCATACATGGTAAACTTAGGATCCCACATTCCTCCATAGCCTTTACAACGATGTTTTGATTTGGGGAAAATGGTTCAAGGAGTTCTTTGGAATAAGTGGGAAAAAATCAGAGAGAAGAGGTCCGATACTTCAATAAAATTTACTTATTACACAAACTTATGCTTAATGCAGTGACAATATCAATTATAGCAGCATTCAAATACATATAATGCAGTAACAATAGATTATAGAGACAAATATATATACTTATGCTTGAGGTAGTGACAACAAACATACAAAAACAAAGCTATGCCTCACAGTAATATCAAAAAGACCCAGAGCCATCATCCTAGACCAGTAGACTGAGGGGGCCCGCTTATCAGTCTCTGCCAGAGGATCAACTCATGTGCGTTGTCAATCGTGACGTACGGTGCATGCATTCCCCACGGTTGAGCCTCCAAAGAAACTGAGTGGGCTTAAACCCCTTTATATACTAATTGAGCCGTCCCTTGCCCCAAAGCGGCCACGTGCAAGCAATGTATGCAGAAGTGATTCGTTTCAGCACACACACCCTTCCACGGGATGCGGTGTTGTTTTTCACTTGGCCCTGATGGAGACGGCGTCTAGTACCAGAAGGCACACAAAAATAAGAGTTGCGTAGTGAAGCCCCTTGAAGTGAAAAACAAGTCAGCATAACCCTTTGGCCATCTTCCCAGTACATTCCCTCTTGAAGCTGGTCTTTGCACCGAGCCACCAGCGCCCCATCTGCTCTCCTGATTCTCTTTATTTCACCTTTGCTTTTTACAGAGAAAAATCCGCTCAATACATTCGGTCCCTTGCTCAGCGCAAAACCAGCGCTCTTGCCCTTTTAGTTCTGATTGCAATTTTTCGTAAAGCACAAAATACATAACAGTTGAATATAGTCATTATTAAAATAAAGTCAATCAATGTATTACAAAAGGAAAAGTACTCAATAATAAATCATTACAAAAATTGGTCCCAATAATATTGATAATATTCAAATTATCTGCATTTGTTCCAAGATTTAAACTGGTTTCAAAATGTAAAAATTAAACAAAATTAAACATACTTATACCAATACTTATTACACCAACCCTTCCCCCCATGTATCTAATCACAAACCATTGTTCAATTATGCAGAGTCCTAAAAACATTTTTCTTTTTACACAAGGTTATTACACGTTTTTCAGAATGTTGACTCCAAACAGCACAGTCTGTTTTTCTCTTAGTTAACCCTCCTTTTTCCCTTTCTTTCACTTACAGTTTGGCATTGGCTGTTTTTATACTGCCACATGCCATTTTTCATACCAATTGTTGCATTTGACCATCACTAAACAAATGCACACCATATTGTCACTTACACTTTCCTTCATTACCACATACGAGTAACCCTCACATTATAGCAGCTTTCCTTGTACTCTGCCTACAGTAAATTTTGTTTTCTAAGCAGCACTAATCAACATAGGCTTTGAAAGGAGTGTTACCAATAACCAGCTTCATTTTGCTAAAAGAATGTCTCCTTCGATCCAAATTTACTCATTTTAATTAAAATCCTCCCTTTTCATCAGAGTCTGGCCAGTACTCAAACAAAAGGGGTGCTTAAAATATGCTTAATCTGGAGACCTTTTTACACCATCTGTTCATATCTTTTCTAATTTAGAATTAAGAGCTCTTTTAATTTCAACATTTACATTCACATTCCTACGCATAATAATATCAATTATTTCATTCCTGCAAACAATACCACATACTTTTAAGCACAATGAAACTTATTTAACATGCAATACATAGGGATCCCTCTAATACACTATATAATATACACACAAAATCACGCGAAACCATTATGTTAACACATTCAACTTTACCTCAGTTTTGTCACTTATTATCACTTATTATTAAAATTGAATGCATTTTTCATTTTATCAAATGTTACCTCATACTCACATTTATTTTAACCCATATTTACTTAGAGCTCTGGAAGTTTCTATGCACACGGCAGCTTCAGCAAATCATAATCTAACTACATTACCCCAGAAGTCTCCATGTTTTTGCTTTCTTACTCCCAAACATACGCACGCACCTACAGAACAAATAACAGGCACGCTCACACATTTTTAGCACAAACATATTTACACACACACAGAGAACAATTAATGCTCAGGCATACACATAATATACAGGCACACACATTGAATAAGTTCAGCACAGACATATTCACATACACAGACATTAGCGAGCCAGGTACCTTTGAAGTTAAATACAGTGCACTTTTCCTCCCCTCGGCTCTCTGTTGCTGCAAGCCACCGCCAGCATACTTGAGTGACTGCCTCCTGTCTCAGCTGCAATCTGCTCTGCTATAAACTGCGCTCCGCGTGCAGCATATAAGAGCTGCGTGTCCTTGCCTTTCAATCAAAGCTGCTCTCTTATCAGCAAGCAGATATGAGAGTGCAGCTGTTGTGATGTAGGATTTGCATATACATTGATAAATGTTTTGTATGTCTTTATTTATAATTTAGGCAAACCAAGTGGTGAGAGGTATTCATGTTTGCCTTCCCCCATCCCCTTTTTACGACTGTCTCTTTGTAATTTTATGACAGGATTTGGGGGATGTGTCTTAAACCAGTTTGATCCCCCACACAAAGCCAGGTTAGCTTAATATATGGTCTTGGGGGGGGTTGAGGTGTTAAATGTACTATTTCTCCGATTGGTCTGAGGTATGGCTGTTTGGAATTGGCTTGTCTCAGAGGCCTTCAAGTACCATGATGTCCTATTGGTTCTAGGAATTGAGAGAACATCTATAAATGTACTTGCTCAACCACATTCTCTCTCTCTGACTGACCCACATTTGATGATGAAGACAACACATTGAAGAGCACAGCTCAGCAGCCATATTGAACAGACATGTGGCTGAAAGCTGAGCACCAATGATGCCTTAACTAGAGACATTTGAAGTAACTGCAAGTCTGTGTGCCACCTGAATTACACATCACCATTTTATCAGGTTGTATGGTTGCCAATATTCAAATGTACTTTGCATTTTGTTATTATTTATGAATATTATCAGTAATACATTATTTTATGTGTAACTTAACTCCTGCTTGTCTTTTTACTACATCTAATTGCCTGAGGTTATAGATATAGAAGGGAAGGTGGGGATAAGTTATATACAGTGGTAAGTCTGTGAGATTAGGCATTCTAAGGCTACATATTAATAATACAATAGGGAACAGTAGAGCAATATATATTACTCTACCAAGATAAAACAATTGGCGAGTAGGGCAGGATTTTGGGGTAACCAAGTTTTGCACCCTGTTTGCAAATACTGTTTTGATGTATGTGTTTGTTTATGCATGTGAATTTTAGGGCACCCAGTGTACAAATGCGGTGGAAGTAAAACATTTTGTTGGTTGCTGAATGGAATATAACCAACAAAGTGTAGAGACTTCATGTGTGTCACAAGGACACCCGCATGTTTGTTAGTACTGGTGGTAGTGAGTCCCTAATTAAAGTGCTAGGGAGTGATGGGACATGCATTCGGCTATTCATACGTACTTATTCGCTTAGAATCTTTGTGTATGTATGTGCATGTTTGCTTACAGGGGCAAAAGTAGGCCAACCCATAACTAATTTGGCAAATTGTATTAGAGTAAATTGTAGACTTAGAAATGCCTAAGTTCATTTTAAAGTCAGCCATCTTCCAGTGGAGTGGCAGAGAAAGCAGGCTAAAGCTAGGAAACCTGTAGTTCAGGTAGAGAAAGCAGAAGCTGAGCTGAGTGTGCCACAAAATGGAAGGGGGCTGGAAGGATTAAAAGCAAGAAAACAGAGATCAGGTTTAAAGAAGACAGCTGCTGTTATAAGAGGTTTACTAGCTTGTATTATTGGTAATAAGGAAGATCATGATAAGGAAGAAAATAGCAAAGTGAATGAAAGTGAAAGTTGTGGAATGTTGAGTGAGAGTTTTGAAAGATGTAACAGTTGGTGTGATAATTGTGAAGTGTTAGCATGTAGAACACCCACTGCTGAAGTGGAAAGCAGTGAAAGAAGTGGAAACAAAGAGAGAAACCACCCATGGTGAAAGTTAGGGCAACAGTAACCAGATCGGACTGGAACCCTAAAACATGGGTGGGGGACTTTCACAAGACAGATGTGTGCTCAGATAAAGAGTGGGAATGTGAGTGTGAGGAAAAGGAGAGAGATGAAAGGAAGGGAAAACAGCAAGGGTGTTTTCTTCCTTTATTCTCCACTGCACCACAATCTCCAGGTAATTCTGAGGTCTGTCCAGTATTTAAAGAACATGCTACACTGATAGATATTTCACCACTGTTAGGAAAGGTAACCAGTGCTGCATTGAAATTTGATTTAGGACAAAGAGATCAGATAGAAGGCAGAGGAGCTGGTGAGTGTGAATGGCAATTGTTGACTAGAGGGCATGAACTGGATATTGGCATATTGGTACTGAGTAAAGAAAGTGTGGAATTTAAACAAAGAACAATGGAAATGAAAGGAATTCAAGTGCTTGTGTGTGAAAGGTCTGAATGTGCTAGTGCAAGAATGGCTGAGTTGGAAAGAAAGTGCACCAGTTTAGGAGTTGGTTTGAATGAAACAGGACAAGCCAAAGAACAAAGGATGGGGGATGGTGCAGCAGGAAGCTCAGCTAGCAAGCCAGGAATGCACAGGGGTGTGAAGGTCCTAACAGCTGTGCTAGGGCCAGCAGTAATTAAAAAGCACACACACTTAGGTCCAGTAATTCGAAACCTGACTGACCAGTTGTTCAAAAAGACAGCCTATGACTCTCCATGCAATAAAATGGAGAAAAGTGAGCTGGTCTTTAGTAAAGAACACAGGTCAGTTTTAGCAGAAATGCTGGATTTAGAACTTGGGTTCTGGAGAGGCTTCAGTCCACACTTTCAGGTAGCAGTTACCATACAATAAAAAAAGGACACACAGGCAATGAAAAAAAATAGAAGGGTAGTGCAGGAAGACAGAAATGGAAAACAGTTATTTCTGTTTCAATTTTCTGGCCTTTTGCAATAGTGCTACTTCTATTGTAAGGTTTTTATGGACTTTGGTTTGGTGCAGGTAATAAATAGTGAAGGCAATTAGCAGAGTAAAATCCATGCAGGAGATCGGGTTACCATTGGCACATTGAGGGGCGTGGCACTAGTGCCAAGCTGTTCCAATGAATGCCTGGAAGCAAAGTTTGAGTTTTGGCACCAGGTCAACAGCCAAGAAAATGAGATGGACAGAATGATGGACAGAAACTGCTTTGTCACCTTCCATTTTGCAGACCTGCCTACATAGTGGAATGAAAAAAAAAGAAAGAGGAAAAGACGACAAAGACAACACGACAAAGACAAACGACAAAGAACAAGAAGAAGAACTGAAGAGACAGCAAGAAAAGACACTTACTGGGGTTTAAGTGAGTAACAAGTCCACAAGTCATGCAATAATAAGGCTAGTCACAATAGCTATAGTTTAAAAGGAAAGGTTTGTTCATTACTGCAGCAAATTTATATTCCAAGGGGTGGAAACTGAACAAACCAGTTAGGAATGCCAAAATAAGGGGATTAATTTTGGGCTCATAAAGTATACATTCTGGGTATTAATTAATTAAGTGGGATAATTAATATAATTAATAATATTAAGGAAAATGTATACTAAGAAAATTGGTGAACTTTTCAGGAAAGCAGGTGCAGCTGGTACATTTGCAAGACATATGGGCTCTGGCGTTTAGATATAGTCTAATTGGGAAAATACGGAAGCCCTGCTGAGATTGTCGGCTATGGTACAGGCACAGGACCAGTGGGCCAATTCTGAACCGAGGTGTTTAGCACAACGAGTATGCATATGGTGAGCAAACAACTCTAGGGGTGGCCTACGGGGGGAATGATGAGAGTTGCAAAGCTTTGATGTCTCATGGTGGTGATGCCAGCCTATACTGGTAAAGGCTGATGGCAGTCAAGAGTTGCACCATGGGTAGGAAAGCACAAGAGGCAACTAAGTCAAACCCCAAATGTGTGCAGAGGGGCCACAAATGTTGGTTTGTGAACAGTTTATGCAGTGGCACATGGCTGTCACTTGGGCAGAAGTTGTACTGGCACCTGTGGCATGTTACCTTCAAATTTTGATGTTAATTGTACAGCTGCATATGCGTAAACAGATAGTTTGGGACAGGGTCTAATTAGCACTTAGACAGAAACAAGTACAGATTAAAATTCACACAATAGACAAAATTTTGGAAAGTGGGGCTATTTTAAAAGTGGAAGGTGGGATTTTCCCTCATTTTAAAACCCCCAAGATTTGATGACATAAAAGACTGAGAAAGGAGGTTACGCAAATTTTTGGGCCAGATACAATTCATGGGGGGCCCCCAAGTTCTTAGATTTCTTTGAAAAAAAGATATGTAATGGACAAATGGTCAGGCCCTTTTTTAACCTGGGAGAGCAAATACAAAATAAATCAAGTTATCATCAGACTCTTGAAAAAAATTTAAAAAGACAGGTTATAAAGACTTTTGTAAAAAAACTTTCTACGGGGGGGAGTGTTGGGGGGATGTTTTTTTTGCATATAATTTGGGATAAATTTTTGTCTTAAAATAATTTAGGAAAAACCAAGTGGTGAGGGTATTCTTTTGCCTTCCCCACCCCCTTTTTTCTTAACCTTTGAATTTTAAAAGGATTTGGGGGATTTTTTAAATTTTTGATCCCCCACACAAAAAGGGGTTAGTTTAATAAAATGGTTTGGGGTTGGGGTTTAAAAGTATTTTTCTCCATTGGCCCCAAGGAAATGGCTTTTTGGAATTTTTTTTTCTCAGGGGCCCTTTCGGACCATGATGCCCTAGGTTCTAGGAATTGGAGAACATCTATAAATGTACTTGCCCCAACCACTTCTCTCTCTACCCAACTTTTGGGTGTGAAGACAAAAATTTAGAAGGCACAGCTCAGCAGCCATATTGAAAAAAGACATGTTGGCTGGCTAAACACCAATGATGCCTTAACTAGAAAACTTTTTAAGTAACTGAAGTCTGTTGCCACCTAAAATTAAAAATTTACCTTTTAAGGTTGTATGTTGCCAAATTAAAATTATTTTTATTTTTTTTATTTTAAATATTATAAATAATACTTTTTTATGTGTAACTTAACCCCCTGCTTTCTTTTTTACTACATCAAATTCCAGGTTATAAATATAAAAGGGGAAAAGGTGGGGAAGGTTATAAAACATTTTGGTAAGTCTGTGAGATTGGGAATTCAAAAGGCTACATTTAATAAAATAGGGAAAAGGGGCAATATATATTACCTCCCAAGATAAAACAAGTGTTATGGTGTAAAAAATTTCACTTTTTGGGTTTTCCCCTTTTAAAATTTTTGTTCAAGACAAGACAACAGATAAATTAAAAAAAAGGCGGGGTTTTTTTCCCCTTACCCTTACTTTTATAACACTTTTTAAAGTTTCGTTAATTTGGTTTTTAAAAGGGGGGAAAGGTTTGGGGGTGGTCCCTCAGGCTTTTGGGAAATTTTTTGGATGGACATCTGGAACAACAAAAGTTTAGTTTAAAATTGGGGAAATTTTTTTAAAAGGGACATAAAAAGGTTTTGTTGTGTGGGAAAACAGACGGTAAAATTAAATTCCACCCAATCATTTGGAACCAGCCAATCGGGTTGATTGGGGAAAGGGAAAAACGACTTTTTCAAAATAAAAATATGCCTTGGTTTGGGAAAAAAAAGAAGGAAGAAAAGGAAAAGAAAGAAAAAAAAGGGAAAGAAGAGAGAAAAAGGGGGAGAAGTTGGCCCGAAAAATTAAGGCCAAACCCCCATTTCCTAAAAATAAAACCCCTCCCGGGGGACTTACCTTGCCATCTTCTTTTTTTTAAGTTTTTTCCTAAAGACTATATATATTCAGACTTTCCTATCACTCCAAATTTCTGTATTCTTTTTTTCCCCTTGTGGTATTATTATTATTCTTGTAATAAATACCATGTTGTTTTTTAAAAACCCTTAAATTGCTTTTTCTTAATTCTAGGGGGAATTAAAGAATAAGTTGGGATTTCTTTGAGCCCCCGGAAGCCGGTTTTTTCCCTTTTATTTCAGGCTGCGGGGTTTATATGGTTGGGGTAAATTATACTAAACAGAAGGGACAGATTGAAAAGGGTTTTTTGGTGTTGGCCCATTTTAAAAAGAGTTGATCTTTGTATGTTTAAAATGTTTTCCCTTGTGAAAAAGTAAATTTGGGTCTGAGATATCACTAAACATGTGTTTTTTCGTACAAAAAATAAGAAAAGTCTTTTTTAATGGGGAATGCCAGGTTTTTTCCTTTTTGCATTGGGTTTTTTAAAGTCAAAGGGGTTTAAATCCGGTGTGTGTCATTCAGGACATTTTTTGGGGTTTAGGGTCTGTGTGTGTTTTTATCTGGTGTGTGGTGTTTTCCCATCTTAAAGTGAAACAGTAGACCCCATAACAACGGGAGCCCCCCCTTTTGGAGGAAAAAAATTAAAGGGGGAAGTGGGGGGAAAACCCCCATAATACATTTTAAATTTGGCAGGGTTAAGGGTAATCATTTTGTTGTTTTTTTGGGGTTTTTGGGTTTTCCCTTTTTTTCAAAGACAGGGGAGGGACCCCCCCACAGGCGGCAAATATCCCAACCGCGGGCCATCACCCACATGTCAGCGAAGGGAAAAAGCATTTTAAATTTTTTTAGGTATACGGTAGAATCGGCTGTTACGGCTGTTTTTTCCCTCCCCAAAACGGAGGAAACCCCAAAACCGGGTGCGAAGGGTTAGGGGGAAGAATGGGCCGTTCGTTTAATCAAAAGGGGGTCTCTGCATAAAGGGGAAAACAAAGGGGGCAAAATAAAAAAACATACACTTGTCTGCGGGGCCGACAGGTTATTATTTTTAAATTTTTAAAAAAAGTTATTTTGGGGGGAAAAAGACAGATGAGAAAAGTTTGGCCCAAAATTCGCAAGCAGCTAGCGGTCAAAGAATTAAAAAGAGAATTCACACAGTTTTAAAAACGAGGGGCTCATTGAAAGTGTTTGCTTTGTTTTCGGGTTTTTTGGGCCCCTGAGAAACAGGAGATAAATGCGGGATTATTTAGTTTGTCACAGATCGCTGAATCCCCTATTTTGCTTTTTTGGATAAAGGCCGGCTTGGGAATACCCCACCCTTTACGCCCCCGGGGAAGCATTTTTAAGAAAGAGTGGGTTGCTGATGGAAAAGGGGGGCAGTCATTAAAAGTATCTGGTTTTTTGTGCGGGAAAAGGGGGGGTTTTTCCCTTTTGTGGGAAAGGCTTGGGGGGTTTAAAAAGGAAATAGACGTTAAGGAAGGTTCTCCAGGTGGAAAGAAAATGGGCCAGTGTTTAAAGATGGCCCCCCTAAATGGAAAAGGGTGGAGGGGTAGATCTCCACATATGCCCCTTTTTTTTTGGGAAAAAAGCACGTTTTTAACTTTGATTTACATTTAACACGGGAAGTAGCATCGATCCAATCTTTAAAGGTAAAACAGCTGTTACAGGCAAAGGGGGGAACACCCAAACAACAGCAGTAAAATTAACCCGTTTTGGGAAACCCCCTTTCAAACCCCATGTTGTTTAAATTGCAGAAAAAAAAATTTCCCTGTATTTGGAGGCAGAGTTTTATATTACAAGCAGCAAAAATTCCCTTATTGGGAATAAAAAAAGGGAAAAGCGTGGCTTACCACCCATTTTCCCCTTATGGGAAGGGGGGGGTAAAAAATGTGGCTAGTGAGCTGAGTTGAAAGCTTTTGCTTTGAAAAATGAAGGGACATCAAAAAGGCCCGGGTTTGATTCCACTAACAGCTGGGTAGTTTTTTTGGTCTTTGTTACATGATCCCCAAAAGCAGGAAAAAAGACAGGTTCACATATTTTTTAAGTCTGTCTGGTGGGAAAACTCTAGGGGGGTTATTGGGGGGCGGGACAGAAGGCAGACATTTTAATAAAAATATTGGACTCTCTTTTTCCCCTTTAGAAATTAATTTATTTCATTCCCCTTTTGGTTGTGGACAAAGTATGGCAATTGCAGCACTAAAAATTACACCCTGATAACAAGGTCTGGATTAATAGTCTGGGGAAGGGAACATCTCCAAAAAATGAAAACAGTGGCTGCTAAAAAAAGGAAAAAAGACTTTTTTTGACTAAAAAACCAAAAAAAACTGTTTTGCATCCTTTCTTGGATTTTTTAGTACCAAAAAATGAATTTTTTATGTTTGGACAAAAATTTGTTGCAAAAGGGTTTTTATAACTGGGGACCTGAAGCAAGCATCAAATTTCCCCGCTAAAAAGGGGCCCAAAAGGACTGCATCATCATCACCACCATTGTGAGCACTGGACTAAGGAAAAAACACCGGGACACTGGGGAGATAAAAGCTAAGTGTTCTCCATAAAACATAACATTGGGAGGGACTGCATGCGGGAGGGAAGCTGGTTTCTAAGGGCAAGACAGGATATTTTTGGGAACATTTGAAAGGGTTTCCAAAAGGACCCAAAGGGAGAACAATGATCAAGACAATCAAAAAAGACTGGGGAATCCCACTTTGTAAAAAAGGCCCTGGGAAATGGTTGCATTTTTTTTAAATTTTTTTTTTTTTTTGTACCCCGTTTTTGGATGTGAAATAGCCCACGGGGGAAAACTAGGTGATTTAAAGTGATTCCATTGGGGGTTGGGTTTAAAAATGTCAATATAGTGTCTTGTTTTTTTGGGGTCCTTTAAAAACAGGCTTTTTTCCTCCACCCTTTTGAGGCCCATTAGTTGGGTGCCCTTAGATTTTCCCCTGTGCTTTGTGGGTGAGGGGAAAGGTGAAAAAGGGGCATGAGAAAAAGACCGGGTTTTGGGAAAAGCAGTAAAAAAAACAAATTTAAACAAGTGAGTACAAAGGGGGGAAAAAATGGAGGCTGGATCCCCAAATACTATAATCTTAAGTCACTTAGGGGCCAAGAAGCTACTCCCGGGGAACTCACAACAGTATCTGTGACTGTAAAAGTGATGCTTAAAGCAGGAGGCGGCTAACATTCCCTCTGGTGGTCCCCCCAAAAGTTGTGCCAGGGTGCACTTTAACATTTGCTACTTTTGGGAAGGGGTGGAAAGGGCATTTGATTTTATGTGGAATTCCCCCGGGCGGGCCCCCTCTAACTACATCTGACTAACCACCCCACCAAAAAACCACCCTACACCTGGGGGTTTTTAAATGGCTACCTAAAGTTGGGAACGGGGGTGCGCTCGGGGGAACCATAAAAAGGAAAAAAAATTGGGAACTGGACGAAAGCAAAATTTAAATTAGATACATTTTAGTTTTGGGAATTCTAAACTAAAATTTTAATTGGGGTAGTTTTGTTAATGTTTATTTAGTGAGAAATTTTTTCCAATGATGTTTGCTACAAAAACAAAAAAAGTGACCAAAATTTAGAACAAAATAAAAACAACAAAAATTTAGAATTTTTTGGGCCCTTTTGGGGGGCCTGGTATCCTACATTGTAAAAAAGGTATTAAATTTCAGAACTTTAAAGGGTTTTATCATAGAGAATTCATAAAAACTTGGAAATGAATATAAATTTAAAAATGCGGGGAATCATAGTTAAATTTTTTAGTTTTGAAGGGGAAAAGGGATCACATTAGAGGGAAAAGGTTAAAAGGAGGCTTTTCCCAATTTTAAAACCCCAAGTAGTGGAAAAAACCAAAAAAAAATTTTTAGTGCCAAAGGGGGGGAACGGGAGAGGGTTTTCCCCCTTTTGGGTGCATTTTCCAGTGGGGGGATCTGTTGGGGATGGAAAGACACTTGATCCCCCATACGGGATGTCCCATTTTATTCTCCCAAAATTGGGTAGTCGGACCCTAAAAATTGGTTGGGGGAAAATTGAGCGGGGGAAATTATTTTGGTTTTATTTGATGGTTGAGATAAAGGCCTCTCCGGGGGAAACGTTTCCTTCCTAAGATGATTTAGTTATTAGATGCAAAGAAATTATAAAAAATTTCTGTTTTTTTGTATGGGAATTGAAAATTTAGATAGATGGACTTGTTTTAGGGGCCCGGGGGTGGAGTAAATAGTTACCATTGTTTAGGTAAAAACACAGAAAATTGGCGGACACTAATTTGGAATTGAAACCATCGAACTTAGAATAGTTTTTAAGATTTAGGCAATCCAGCTTCCATTTTGATACAGCATTTTTTGGCTTTTGGGGAAAAAAGAAAAAGGCCCGCGAAGTAAAGAACACGGGGAATTACTAAAAAGTCAACTAGCCAAAGATTTAAGTCATCTTTTTGGAATCATTTTTAAAAATGAAAAATGGAAATTTTTTTGGGGGGTAATCCTTTTGGGATCCAAATTGAAATTTTTGATCTCGGGGATGAAATTTTTCTTTTTCTGTAATTGTGGGGGCTGTAAAGTTTTTAAAATTTCCCGGCGGCCAAAACTGCGGGGGACGAACTTGGGCGGTGGGGAGGGGGACTGGAAGGGGGAACACACTACCAAACGGAGGGCCAAAGGGGTTTGAAGGACCCACAGTTCATCTTTAGTTTGCCCCTGACCAAAATAGGGGGGAGTGTTTTTTAAAATTGTAATTTTGGTTTCCATTATATTTTGTTCAAGACAAGACAACGGGTAAAATTAACAAATTAAAGCAGGTTTTTTTCCCCTTACACCCTTACTTTTATAACACTTTTTTGCTTGGTTTAATTTTTTTTTATACCCCGGAAAGGAGGTGAAGGGTTCCCTCGGGCTTTGAACATTTTATGGATGGACATCTGGAACAAAAAAGTTTAGTTTATAGCCTGGGGGAAATCCCCTAAAAAATTACATAAAAGGGTTTTTGGGTTGGGGGAAAAACAGACGGGAATTAATTCAAAAATTTTTGGACAAAGCCAATCGGTTGATGGTTTTTGAAACCCAAAGGGGCTTGACTTTTCTTAATAAATATGCCTTGGTTTGGAAAAAAGGGAAAAGAAAAGGGAAAGAAAGAGAAGAAAAAGGGAGAAAAAGAAGGGGGAAACTTTAAAGGCCCCCCCCAAAAAGGCACGGGAACCCCCACTGCAAAATAAAACCTTTCCCTGGGACTTTCCCCCATCCTTTAAATCTGTAATTTTTTCGAAAAGGTTTTTTTAAAAAGCTATATTTTCCAGCCCTTTCCTATCACTCCCCCTATTTTCTAGTATTCTTTGTTTCTTGTGGTATTATTATTTTTCTTGTTAATAAATACCATGTTGCTTTTAACCCCTTAAAATGCTTTTTTAATGCCTACAGTGATTGAAGTAATAAGTTAGATTTCTTTGAGCCCCCGGTGACACCCGGTTTTTGCCATTTTTTCCCGTGGCGAGGTTTAAGGTAGAAAATTTATACCCCTTAAAAGGGGAAAAGATCGAAAAGAAGGTATTCTTTTGATGAAGGGCCTATAGTCAAGAGTGCGGGAATCTTTGTATTTTTTAAATGTATTTTTTGTAGAAAAAAAATTTTTTTAGGTCTGAGATATCACTAAAACTTCGTATTTTTTTAATAAAAAAAATGGTCTCGGGGGAAGTGTTGGGGACAGGTTGTTTTTCCCTTTATAGCACTTGTGTGGTTTAAAGTGCAAAAGGGTTAATTCCAGCGGGTGTTGTATTCATGGGCACTTTTGTTTTTAGGGTCTGGGGTTTGTGAATCTGTGTGGGGGGCACAAAGTGCACAGTAGACCAACCCAAAGAACAAACCCCGGAGGGAAAACCCCCTTACCCTTTTTGGGGGGAAACGGTAAAAAGGGCAAGTGGGGGAAAAATTTACCAAAAAACATTTATTTTTTATCTTTGGAAGTAAATAATTTCTACTGTCCCCATTTATTAATTTTGTGCCAGAATCCTAATCCCCGTTTACCCCCGTTAAAATTTAAACCCCCCCTTTTTATATTTTAAACCCTCGGAATTAGTGTAGTAAAAGAAAAGCGGGAGTTGTTACACATAAAAAAAATGTAAAGATAAATTCAAAAAATTAACAAAATAAAAATACATTTGAATATTGGAAACCCCATACAACCTGAAAAAATTTGGGGGATGTTTTTCGGGTGGCACGGGGCTTGCTTTACTTAAAATTCTCTATTAAAAGGTGGGGGTTGGTACCACCCACATGTCTTTTCAATATGGCTCGGCTGTTTTTCTTCGGGTTGTTTATCATCACAGGGGGCGAAAATTCCCTTCCTTCATATTGGGTCATTTGGGGGTGTTTCCCTTTCATATTGAGTCAGAGAAAAAATGTGGTTGGGGAAAGTACATTTTAGATGTTCTCCCAACCCTGGAAAATGGGACATCGGGGTCAAAAAAGGGCCCCTCTTGGAAAAGGGCCAATTCCAAACAGCCACATAAGCCCAAGGGGTGAAATGGGAAAAATTTTGGGGTTCCCCCCCGGGCCATATATTACACAAACCGGGTTTTTGTGGTGGGAAGGGAAAAAAGGCCTTTAGAAAAGAAATGCTAATCAAACGGGTTTTTAAACACCCCCCAAATCCTTCCGTAAAAATTACAAAAAAAAAAGTCTTTAAACAGGGGGGATAAACAAAATGCCCCCTCCCCAAAAGGTACCACAAAAATTTACATTGTTTTCCTAAATTATAAATAAAGACATACAAAACTTTTTATCAAGTTTTTTTAAAAAAATCTCACATCAAAACAGCAGCGATTCAGGCCAAAAGTTCTCCTGCATTTATTCCTGTTTCTCGGGGTAAAAAGCCCCCAAATAAAAACCCCCTTTTTAACACGGCAATCGTTGCTTAATCTGTATGGCATTCTCTTTATACATTTACTCAGTTCCTGTTAGCTCTAAAGAAAAGCCAGGTATATATCCCCTTTGCCTCCTCCCCAATTTTTTATAATCATCTTTTTAATTCCCCTTTTGGCTAGGGCATAAGGCCATTTTTTCCTCCCCTCGGCCGGCCCGCGGGCAAAAATCGTTTCCGGGGATTGGCCATCAAAGTCCGGGCCTTGCACCCCCCAAAGGGTCCTTTTTTGTTTTTTTAAATTTCTCCCTTTTTTTGCCAAACCCGCCCAAGGAATCTTAACCGCGTTAGCAAAATTTCCCCCCAAAGGGCCCGTTTAGGGGTTTTTTGCAGCCCCATTTGATTTTCCAAAGCGGGTGAGTACTTTTCCCACTTGTTGGGGGACCCAAACCCCCTATTGTGCTGATCTCCCCCTCCCCCATATTAAACCTCTGGGCAGTCTTCCCATCCCGTTTCCCCACCCGGGGACAGGTAAAGGGCAAACCCCAGGGTCTTTTATCCTTTTTCAAACATCTTTTGATTTTTTTTGCCCCACTAAAAGTTAAATTTTTAACCAGATTCCCGGGAATCCTCCCATCATAAATTTTTTGGGTTTGGGTTTCAAAGGAGTTTTTTGGGAATAAGTGGAAAAAAATCAGAGAAAGATCCGAAAATTTCCCAAAAAAAAGGTATTTTCCAAAAAATTTTGCTTAATGCGTGACAATATAAATTTTATGGCAGCTTTCAAATACATAAAATTAAGTAACAATAGATTATAGAGACAAATATAAAATTTTATGTTGGGGTAGTGACAAAAAACATACAAAAAACAAAGCTATTACAGTAATATAAAAAGACCCAGGCCATCACCCTAGACCAAAGTATTCGTTTCAGCACACAAAACCCCCCTTCCCAAAGGGGCCGGTGTTTTTTTCACTTTCCGTGGAGGGGCCTTAGTACCAAAGGACACAAAAAATGGGTTTGGGAAAGTAACCCCCTTAAAGTAAAAAAACAATTCGCATAAACCCTTTTGGGCCCATTTTTGGAAATTTTTTCCTTCTTAAGGCTGGTTTTTGCATGGTTTTCCCCAACACCCATCTACTCTCCTGATTCCCCTTTTATTTCACCTTTGTTTTTTACAAAAAAACCCCGCTCAATAAAAACGTTGCATAAAATTGTCTCATAATACTACATTGAACTGCTCTTTTGGGTTATTTTCCATGATTCAAACTTTTTTTAAAAACGCCACAGGGGTGCAGCATCCCGGTGACCCAAGAGCATTTTTTTGGGCATGAAAAATTCTTCCCCAATTCAAACTTGCGGTCGATCCACTGAGCAGTTAAACTAAAATCCCAATAGCACTTTGATCGGATGTCCATATATATGTGGAAAAATTTAAGCTTTTGACATTTTAGAAGGGTTTTGTTTACATGACTTTCCAAAATTTTTTGTAACCCCGAGTTATTTTCAGAAAAATAATGGGGGCATTGGTTACCCGTTTTAAGGGGGCTGGGGGTGCTAAAGGGCACCCTTTAAACCTTATTTTCTACAACAAAAAAATGGTTTGATCGCCCAGACAATAAATTCCATCCCCTTTTGGGGGCCTTTTGACCTTAAGGGTTTTTTATCAAAATTCTTTGTTTTTTAAAAGTAACTTATCAACCGCTTGAGAAACCCGAGTTTTTGATTTTTTTGGGGAACCCGGGGGTTCCCCCCCTTTTGCTCTGAAAATTCCCGTATATTTTTTCAGGATGGGGGGTTTTAAAAAATTTGAAATTGTTGGTGGTATTTAAAAATTTGGCTTTTTTTTCCCCCAAAAACATTAGTGAAAAAGGGTTTTTTAAAATTTTCATTTTTTAATGCGCCTCGGCCACTTTAAAAAACTTCCACACTGCAGACATTTTCCCACAGTAGCCCAGCATCCCCTAAACCTGGACATCCCAAAACAGGTAAAATAAAAAAAACAATATCAGTTCAAATTTTCGGCCCTTTTTGTCTTTTAAATGGCAAAAAATTTTAACCCATTATTTTCCCCGATCAGATATAAATCCAATTTTTCCCCGGCATCTCAAAGTTTGTAAGTAGGAATATCAATTAGATATTAAAAATCTCCACAACAAAGACAATGTGAAAGTGAACTTAATAATTGAATACATTTTCCCCAGTCATTCTAAAGTTTTTCCAAAACAAACAAAAATTACACTGAAATTTTTTTTCCTCTTTTCAAAACTTTAACTAAGTTTCTGTTAACCCAAATTATAAAAAGGGGGTTCCCGGGTATACTTTTTAAAAGTTTATTACTGTCTTGTCCCTTTTTCCCACAAAATTAAATTTCTTTAAATTAATGTTGCCCCAAATAAAACTTAATCTGAACATACAAAATATTTTTATTTTTAAATTAAGTTGGTCTGTCTCTTTTAAACTTTTTCCCAGGTACATACTTACCATTTTGTTTAATTGGGGGAAAAGGGATGTGTTTCATGCAGCAGACCATGAATAAAAATGTATTGATCTACCGGGTTTTGGAAAAATTTCACTAAAACCAAGTGCATAAAAAGGAACAACAAACTTTGGAGTCAGAGTAAAAAGGAAATTTTTGGGGTATCGGGAGTGGAGTCTGAAAAAATTTCCCCCGTTTCCCTAAAAAATTTTAAATTGTAAAAAAAAAATACACCCAAGTTAAAAATGTCTCATTTCTCAAACAAAGTCAAAATTTAAAATTCCTTTTTAATGTAAGAATAAAGCCCAGTGCATAGTTGTTTTACTCCCAAAGTTAAAAATTTTAAGCGGGAGTTTATTATACAACACATTCAAAAATTGTAAAATCTGGATTTGGTACATTACAAAAGTGTTTTCTTTTTATTTCAGATATAATGTTTTAACAAGTTCATTTAAAGTGCAATGTTGATGTAGGTGTGTGCTATGGCCTGATGTTTTTAAAGGGGGGTTTTCTAATTCCCTCCACATACTGTATGTCCCCCCCAAAGGGGCTGAATTTTTTAGCATAATTTTGCACCCACCTGCTCTAAAAGTTTTTAAAATTAAAAAGGAACAGATTCTTTTTCAAGGACAGAAAAGTTTCAAATTATTTTAAAAGAAAAAATGAGAAAAAATAAATAAAGTAGATGAAGAAAACAACAGATATTAGGGGGAAAAACAGTTCTGCAAGTATTGGAAAATGAAACCAAATAGAAAAAAGTGAAATTTTGGGTTTAAAATTGCTGGAAAAAAAAACATCTAAGCCCTTTACCCATTCAACATATGCATTTTCTGTTCATACTCTGCAACTTGCAATAAAGGGGAAAAGGATTGAAATTGTTTTAATACTCTAATTGGCAATTGAGGAAAGTAATTGCTCCTCCCTTGGGGAAAAACCCCCCTTTTGCGGGGGGAGGGGGTTTTTTGTGTCCCAAGATCCTAGGGGGCTATTTTGTCCGGGGGCCTTTTTTGCTTCCCTGGAGCCCCCCAAGGCAAACTGGTCCTGGGGGAGGGGTGAGACAAAGAGCGTTCAACAAACCTCCCAAAGATGAGGGAAAAAACCCTTTGGGCGACGTTTTCCCGGCCCCTGGGGCACCGGGCCCCCTCTGGAGCCCAGGCCTGGAGGTGGGGTTTGATGGCGGGGGCCGGTGGGTGCCTGCACCCCTGGGGCTGCCGGGCACAGCCCAAGAGGTGGGGGGGTCCCCCCTCCCCCGGGCTCACCACCTATGGGGGGGGCCAAGGGGTTGGGGCAGGTTTTGGGGGTTGGGTGGTGGGGGCCCCGGGGCCTTGGCCGGGCCCGGGTCCCCGGGTGGCTTTGGGTCTTGGGGCGTGGAATTCACCTCTGAAGGGGAAGGAAGGGCCCGAGCTGGTGTGTGAGGGTTTGAGGCTCTGGCTGATATAGTGGACTCACCTCGGCGCCTTTGGGTTGGACTCTTTGGGAAACCCCCTCTTTTGGGGGGGCTGGATCCCCCACCACCCCGGGGTTGCCCCCCCGGGGGAGCAGGTGTGGGCATCCTTTGCCCCCCCCAAACCTGTGCTTTGGGGGGACCCCGGGGGACAGAGGGGGGTTTTCCCCCCCCCACCGGGTGGGGGGGTCCCACCTTTTTTTTTGTCGCTGGGAAACAGCAGTTTTGGGGTATCCACCATTTTGAGTCTCTGGGGGTTGCTGGGGGCATACCTTGGGGGTTCCCTGTTTTTCTGGGAGACTTCAATGTCAATTTGGAAAGGGGGGGGGAGACCTGGAAGGGGGGTGGGTTGGGAAGGGAAATTTTACCTGGGAACCCGAAGGGGTTTTGTTATTGGGGCTTTTGTGCCGCTGGGATTTCCATAACAACCTTTATGTTTCCAAGCATAAGGGGGGTTCATATTGCCTTTTGGGACCAGGACACCCCAGGCCTCAGGGCGATGATCGAATTTTTTTGGGCGTGGCCCCCGGGGCTTGCGGGATAAGGGCTTGGAACCTTTTGGGGGAAGGGGAGGGGCGGGTGTCAACTGAAAACCCCCCTGGTGGGTTTGGGGTTTGGTTTTATGGGGGGGGAAGATGCCGGGCCTGGTAGGCCCAAACGGTTGTGAGGGGCTGCTGGGAACGGCTTTTGGGGGTCCCCTTTCAAATTGGGTTCCTCCCACCCCCGGGGAACTTCAACCATGTCCCCCGGGGGGTGGGGGGGCAATTGGGGGAAGAATGGGCCCTTTCCGGGCCCCTATTGTTGGGGTTTTTCCGGGGCTCCCGGGCCCCAAGGTGGCCCGGGGTTTTTCGTGGGGGGGAATCCCCGAACCCGTTTGGGGGACACCGGGGTGAGGGATCCGCCCAAATGGAAAAAAGGGGGTCCTATAGGACTTTTTTGGCCCCTTTTGGGCCCCTGGAGGCAGCTGTAGGTACCCGGGAGGCCAAAGGGGGGCTTCCGGTTTTTGCTTGGGGGAAAAAAATTTGGGCTGGGAGGGGGTTTGGGAGGCCATGGAGAACCACTTTGGGGGGGGCCCGAGGGGGGATTCTGGGCCACCCTCCGGGGTCTCAGGAGGGGGAAATGGGAGTGTCCCCCAAAAATGTTGGGGGGGATAGGCGCCGCCCCCCCTAAAATTTGGGGGGAGGGTTTGGGGGGGGAGGGACCTGGGGGTCCCAAAACCCCCAACATGCCTTCCATGGGAAGCAGAGCCTTGGGACCTGAGGGGGCTCTCCCCCCTCTGGGCTGGGAAATCACCCAGGTGGGCAAAAAACCCCTTTGGGGGCGGGGGCCCCCCGGGGGGATGAGATCTGAGGGGTTTCCCTTTGGGGTCTGGGTGTTGTAGGACTGTCTTGGTTGGCACCCCCTGCAACTTATGGAAAGGGGGCAGTGCCTCTGGATTGGAGACCCCGGGGTGGTATCCCCTTTAAAAGGGGGGGCCCGGGGGGTGTTTCCCAAATATAGAGGGGTCCCCTCCTGCCCCCCCTGGGAAAAAGTCTATTGGGGGGTTTTGGGGGGAAGGGGGGGCCTCCCCGGGTGTAACCTGGGGTTCAGGGGGGGAAAAGTGTTGGTTCCTTTCCCGGGGTGAACAGTGGACCAGCTCTTCACCCTTAGCAGAGTCCTGGGGGTGCATGCAGTTTTTCCGACCGGGGCTACATGTGTTTTTTGGGCCGGGGAAAAGGAATTTTGGCCCGCGGGCCCTGGGGGAAATTTTGTGGGGGTGCTCCGGGGGGGGGTACCCGACCCCAATAAGAGCTTTGGTTCTGTACAACCGGGGGGTTTAGAGGGTTGGGCCACATTGCCGGGAGTAAGTGGGGCCCGTTCCAGTGGGGTTGGACTCTGCCAGGGCTTCCCAAACACCCCCTTTTGTTTCCAAAATTTTATGGAAGAATTTCCCGGCGCCCGCCAGGGTGTTTAAGGGGGCCCATTTGGTGGACTCCAAAGGGTTGGCCCCTGCTTTTCAGATGATGTTGTCCCCCTTTTTTTCCCTCGGCCCCGGGGTCTTCCCGCTCTCTCTGGATCGGCTGGCCGGGTGTGAAGCGGGGGGGATGAGAATCAGCCCTAAATCCGGGACCGGGTCCCTGCCCCGGAAAAAAGGGGAGGCCCTTCCCCAGGGTTGGGAGATCCCTTTCCCCAAATGGAGGAGTTCAAGTAAACCCGGGTCTTGTTCCAAAGGGGGGGAAGGGAAAGGAAACGGGAAAACCCCTGGTCGGTGTGGGTCCACAGTGATTCCCGGGGGCTTTCATCGGTCTGTTGGTAGGAAAAAGGGCCGTAAGGCAAAGGGTTCCTTTTTTTTACCCGTCGATTCCCGCCCTACCCCCCCCTAAAAGGGCCGGAAGGGTTGGGGGAGTGGCAGAAAAAACGAGATCCCCTTTAAAGGGGGGCTGGGAAAAGGGGTTTTCCTCCGGGGCGCCCACTTTTCCCTTTAAAAATGGGGGGAAGCTCAGGGCATCCGGGAGGGCCCCGGGGTAGAGCTGCCCCCCCCCCTTCCCCGGGGAGTCAGATGAGGTGGTTGGGGATCGTCAGGGGGCCTCCCGGGCCTCCCTGGTGGGTTTTTTTGGGACCCCCCCCGGGAGGGGGGGCCCCAAAGGCCCCGGACCCCGGCCCGGGAGGGACTGGGGTTGGCGGCCTGGGGGAAAGCCTTGGGGTTCTCTTGGGGAAAAGCTGGAAAAGTGGCGGGGAGGGGAAATCTGGCCTCTCTGCTTGGTTAATTTCCCCCGACCCCCCCCTCGGATAAAAACTGAAGGAAAGGGTGGATGGATGGATGGCAAATAATTTTTGCGGGAGACCCAAAACAGGTGCCATTTGAAAAACAGGAAAAGGGGGCCCTTTTTAAACCAAAACCGCCTTGGGAAGCACTTATTTGATGGTAAAAACATTTCTTGAACCCAAAAAAACTTTTTTTCCCCTTTAAAGGGTGGAAAAAAAAATGGTTTTTTCAACGAAAAGGGGGACACAAAAAGAACTGGAAAGTCTACTTTTTTTTCCCCCTTTTCTGTCACCAAAAAAAGTTGCAATATGGGGAAATTTTTAAAACCCGGGAAAATTTTTTTTGGGAAATTTAAAAAGGTTGATATATTCCTGGGAAAAAAATTTGGGGGGTTAAAGTTTGGCATTTTTTCTTTTAAGAAGAAAAAACAGAGTTTTTACTGGGTAATAAAAACTTTTTAGTTTTGATTTATGTTGGGTCCAATGGCCACCGATGGGGGTGACCAGATTGCCTTCCCCGGGAAAAAGGGGCCCCCCGGAAAATTTGCAGTTCACATGAAGGGGTTCTACCTTTGGAAAACAACACCACTGGATGAAGCTATAACCCACTGGTAACTCAGGATGGCCCCCTTCAAATGAATAATTACACTTTGGGGTTCCTACTTGGACAAAAAAGGGAAATTTCAAAAGCAAAGCGATGTCCACCTATTGTAAAAATAAACCACCGGGAAATGTCCAAAAAAAAAGAAATTCCAGCAGGAGTTGTTTTAAAGAATTAAAAAAAAGTTGAAAAATAATCACCAAAAAAACGGCTGTAGAAGGAAAACCCTTTCTTTTGATTTCCAAAATTATTAGTAGTGGCTGAATTTTTAAAAACAATCCACCCCCCCAATCAATTTGAAAAACCACTTTTCCCGCTCTAAAAAAAAATCAAGTCAGATTAAAAAAGGGCCCCACTTTAAAGAGGGGTCTGCAGAAGCAATTCTCTTCTTAGAACACTGCATTGATTTTAATTTTGGTTCATTTAACAGCTATTCTACCCACAACTAGATTCCAAGTTTTTAATTTTTCAAACAGTTTTTTTATGAATTAAACTTTTTTTTTTTTAAAGCTACCAAAAATGTGGTTTTTTATTTTTTTAACCTTTAAAGGTTCCCCCTTTTTATTTTTTTTCCCTGCTTTCTACTTTATAGCCACTTATAAAAACAATAAATAAAAACCCTTTTTGTTTTTATTTTTTTTTTGTTTAACTGGAAAAATTTTTTAGAGTCAGCTTCAGCCAGGAGTTCTTGGGGGAAAAAAAGTGGTTTTGTTGCCTTCCCCTTTTTTTTAACATGGAAAAAAACATTAGATATTAAATCAAGGGGTCAAAAGTCAAAGTACCATAAACTGGGGGGTAGGAATTAAAAAATTTATCTACTGACTCCACCCCGCCCTTTGGTTTTATAAAGTCAGTTGTCCACTGTGCAGAGTAATAATTTTTTGGGAATTTAGCACCCATCTTCCAAACAATTTTACTCATCTTCCACTAAATCACCAAAAGCCCTTTCAATGGTAAGTAAATTATAGAGAAAAAACTCTGCAATTAAAAAAAAATATTTTGAGAGGGTATTTAAAATTTTAAACCATTCCAAACTATACCCACCATCTAACTTTATGTTTGCAGCAAAAATTTTCAGAAAGGTCCAACATTAGCACCACAGCAAAAATCTAGTCTTACCAATTTTTAAAATGTCAAAAAAGCTGCCAACTTTTATCCCGCCCGTTCAGTTCTAAAAGCCCCTTTCTGCAGCGATTTAACAATTTTCTGAATCAACAACCACTGGAAAATTTTTAGTTACTTGCCTTCAGCTGTTTTTTTGGGGTATTTTTACAGCATCACCATTAAATAAGATTTATCTTCCCGAATAATATTTAATATTTTAAGTTATAAAAAACAAAACCTTTGGGTTACAAACTCTGGGAAAATAAATAATTTTTAAATAGATAACTGGGGTTTAACTTGGGTTTTGCAGATAACTAACAATTATTGGCCCCCCCATTCTTTCTACTTTTTGTTTTATTTATATGATTTAAACCGGATTAAAATTATTGTTTTCCCTTAAGCATAGGGGCAGCCATTATACCCCTACCATTTTAAGATTTTCCAAAAAATTTTGTACAGAAATATTTTTATTCAATTACTAAATTTAAAATTTACTCTTTTCAAATCCAAAAATTTTTATAAGCTTTTTAAACATCACAACACGGGGAAAACCGGTAAGGGAAAAAACCAACTGGAGGTAAACTGATCTTAATTTCTTAGCTAAAAAAACATAGGGTTAAAAAATTTTATTATACTGCAGTGTCTCTGGGGGGGAAGGTTTTTTGGAGAAGCAAGAAGATCCCTTTTTCAGATTAAAAAAAAAAAAGGACCCCAAAAATTTTTTGGGAAATCTTATATTTAACCCCCTTTACCTATTTGTTAAACTACACAACCTATTAAAAAAATTAGAAAATATAAGAAAAAAACAAAAGGAGCCTGGGGTTCATGTCTCCGTCCCCCCCTTTTACAGAAGGATTTCTCCCACTTCGTGCTGGGTTTCCCTCCTGGTCTAAAGCATTAAAAAGTCAGGTGGACTGGGATGCTAAAGTGGAACCTTTTTTGTTTCACCCTTTCGACATTTTTCATCCCGTCCCGGGTTTTTCCCATGTGCCCAAGAAAATATGTTTTAACAAAAATATTTAAAACCGTGTTCAAAAAATTACCAAAAAAAAATTTTTTGTTCGTCTGGAAAAGGCCAAAAATTTATTCACCCCCCAAGGTTTTGGGACCCCCAAGGGGTCTGAATTGAAATGAACCGAAACTCTTTTTAAAATTAAATATATGAGGGAAAAGATTTTAGAATAATTAAAATTAACATTTATAAATTTCAAAAGGGAACCCCGTTCTGTGAGATAAATTAGCCGGGGCAAGGTAATTTGGGAAGACTAATCTTTAGGGTCCTTTTTTAACCCAAAGGTTTTTTTGGATTTTGGGTAGATACTGCACGTTGTCACTGATCTCTGGAAAACAAAAATTTTCATCCGTGCCCCCCAACACAGTTTTTCCCCTGTAGAGGGGAAATGTGGAAAATGGAGGGGGGAATCCCAAGATCCAAGCAAGGGGCATTTTAAGCTTTTTTCCTTTCCCCACCCCAAAGACATCCAAAAAAATTTTTCATCTTCCCCCTTAATTTTTCTGGGGGTTTTGTAATTCAACAAAATCACGCACCTTCCGGGGCTTTTGGGGGTATTTCTTTTTAAAAATCTTTCTGCTGCCTCGTTTGACATTTTTGTTTCTTCCTTGTTCCCCGGGCTACATTAAAAGGGGAAACAAAACCGGGGAGGAGCCCCAAAAATTACCCCCGTGTTTATTTACTCATATTTGCTTTTACTAAACTCAAAATAAGCAAACCCTGTTGCTTTTAAAAACCCGCCTAAAAGCCCTTCCCAAATTTGGGTGTTTCGTTAGCCAACGGGGCCGGAAAAATTAAAAAAGGGGGATTTCAGCATGCGCTGGGACGGTAGGGGCTCATCAGTTTGGGACGATAGTGATCCAACAAAATTTAAAAGGGGTTTTTTTTCGGATATAAACTTTTAATAGATGGGGGGGTTTTACACGCCGACTAAAGGATGGGTGCAACAAGTGGGTTTTCGAAATATGCGGGTTTAAAGCAAAAATTTCCCAAAACCCCCAAAAAAAAAGATTTTATAAAAATTTTCAATTTTACCATAGTTTGGGAAAATTTACAAAACTCCACCTTCCAGGGGTGCTTCCCGTCGATGCTCTCTAAAGACAATTTTCATGAAGTAAATAAAAACCCCATTTTTTACGTCGAGGATTGGGTTAATGGTTTTAGTGGGGTAAAAAAAAAAATTTTGTTGAAAAAAGTAAAAAAGGTTTAACCAAAAACGTCATAAAAAACAAGGGTGGTTTTTCATATTTAATTTTAAAAGGGATTTTGTTTTTAAAAATTTATCCATCCATCCCTTATCCAAACCGCTTTTAACCTACAGGGTAACGGGGGTTTTAATTTGGGGCCAATTCAGTAACTGCAAAAGACCATCCCAAAACGATTAATACTATATTGGAAAAACCCCCCCATTTGGAAAAGCATTGGTGACTACTTTTCGCAGCAGCGAATTTAAATAGAAAAAAAAAGGTACGCATTATTTTTTTTTAAAATTCTTTTATCTTTTCAGGTTTACAGGAATATTGCCAAATTGAAAATAAAAAAAGACAAACTAGTTAAGAGGACTGTCATTTTTTAAAAGCAAAAAAATTTTTTTTTAAAGCCAATAAAAAAAAAATGTTTTTATCCCAAAATTTATAAATAAAATTTCAAGTAAAAAAATGGAAAAAAAAACGTACATCCCGAAAAAAATGAATGGAAATCCATCGATCCGTCCATTCGTTTTCCCAAATCTTTTTATCCCGAGCATTTGGGCATGGGGGAAACTGGAGATTATCCAAAAAGGGCAAAGGGAGGAACAATTGCAAGACAGAGTTCCCGCCCATTTTTTAATACAATTTGCGAATGGCATTCAAATGTAGATTTATACAAATATTTATATTTAAAAAAGGAAAAATCCTTGAGCTTTTTTCCCAACAAGTCATAATTTACCCCCCTCCAATATTAAAAAATTTGGGATTTGGCACTCAGCTTTGGGGGAAATTTTTTGACCTCTTTGCATTTTTTTTTTTGGGCCCTTTAATCATTTTTTTTCTTTTTGTCTCCCCAGTGCTGGTTGTTAGTCCCCTGGGCAACAGTAAGGGGGAGGTTTTTTTTTTATTTTTTTTTAATTATTCTTCGTTTGGAACCAGTTGTTTAAATCTTTTTGCCTTCTTCCCCTCCAAAAAAGATAACGTCAATCCAGATAATTAAAATTTTAAATTTATTTAAAAAAAAATTTCATTTTAAAATTTCAAGATTGAGACTTTTTTAAAAATTAATAGGCAATTCATAATTTGATAAAACTCTCTTAGAAATTAAAGGCTTGGGCAAAAATTTTAAAACATTTCTTTTCTTTTAAGATCAATTAAAGAAAACTAAGCTTAAAAATCAAGAGGGAATACACAAATCCTAAAACCCAAAATAAAAAGTTAGTTAACTTTTTTAAAAAATTTTTTTTAACTATCATAAAACACTTTTCCTCCTTTTAAACGCCCCGTAGACTTTGGGGTTGGGAAAATGTTTTGTTGCCATGTAATTAGGCTTTTTTAGTCAAAATATATAGCAGTATTCTGTAATATCTGTTAATTTGTTTTTTTAAAAAAATGATCGGGCTTTATAGGGTAAAATTATACCTCCCCTAAAATTCTCTTACCTTTGGTGTTTGGGGCAATCCACTCCCAAAGGGGTTTTTTCCCTATATCTGGCATATGTAAACCTTTCCCTGTTTAAATTTAATTCTCTAAAGCAAAAGGGGAAAATAAAACCAACAAATTTATTTCTATAAAACATTTTTCATACAGAATTAAAAAAGTTTTTACCAGTAATAAAGGAAAAATTTCAAAAAAAAAAATTAAAAATTACAAAGTAAAATAAAAAAAGGGGGAATTAAAGAATTGGGACTGGTTTTAAAAAGGGGAGGAAAAATTTTCCTTTTTCCAAATTTTTAAAAAAAGGCAGTTACCATACTTAGGCTGTGGGGTGGGAAAACAAACATAAAAAATTTAAAACCCCAAAAAAAAAATATAGGGAAAGATAAAACTGTAAATAGTTTTTTTTAATGAAGACAGCCAACACCCCCTTTTTGGGAAAAATGTAAAGTTTTAATAAATTTTTATTTTGGGAGTTTTTAAAACTTTTTTCAATAACTGTTAAAAGAAAATAATGACAATAAAAATACCGCCCTTTTAAAGTTATATGTAAGATATTATAATTTAATTTAAAACATCTGATGCAGTTTAAAAAGTTTTTGCTGCAATAAAAAAGGGAAAGGGGAATCAATTGATTTCCCTTAGCTTTTTTCCATCTATTTTTTTAGAGGAAGGACTGGGAAAACAATGGAGGAGGTGAGAAAACCCTCCCCTTATAGGAGACTTTCAGTCTCAATGATAATTTTAAAACAACAGATAACCAAAATCTTGTGTTCATAAAAGACTGTTTTTCTAAAGGGGAATTTGGGGCCCCATACCTTGGAAGAGAACATTCCCAAAACGGGACACACCCAATTTTTTTTTATCACGAATGCTCCCCTTTAACCCTCCAAAAACCCCCAAATCCCCATTTTTTTTGTTTATCCTTTTTCAGTATATATTATATAATTTTTATTAAATTTAAATAGTTTTCCCCAAAAAATCCACCCGTGAAAGGAAAAATGACAAAAATTTTAAAAATTTTAAAAAAATAATAATTTGGAAGGGGAAGAATTTCTGGATAGATTGATACATATAATGTTTTTTGGTTTTTTCTATCGGGCTGAAATGGAGGGGTGATCTCTTTGCCAAAAAAAGTAAAAAGTTGGGTTTGGGATCCTGGCCAAGTGGAAGATAGGTACACTACAACGTCAAAGGGGACCCCCCCTCTGATCCGGGGTTTTTAATCTGATGGGAGAGTGTCCCCCCGGGGGGGAAAAGGATCCCGGGCCCTGATACCCACTAAAACAAAATTTTCTGTTTATCTCTAAAAAAATGTCAAATGTTACCTTTTAAAAACTATAGATGATAATTCTGCTTTTAAAAAATAGGTATTGCTTAGCTAAGCTAAAGGGGGAACCCCCAACACATGGGGAAAAGGGTAGGGCCAACTCAATGGAGGCTGGAAGGGGGGTGAGGATGGCCCCCCTTTCCCCCCCCTTCCACCCCAACTGAGGTCCTTTTCTCGGTTTGTGTGAATAAATTGGTGCCCCTTTAAAAAATAATATTTAGCATGATAGAGGAAAGCCCAAAATCAACCTGGGAAATTTCCCAAATAAAAATTTCAGAAAAATAATAATCTAAAATCTGTAAAGTAGGGTTTTTTTGGGCAGACAGAAAGGGGGGATGTACTTGGATTTTTAAAAATAAATTTCATTTAATTTTACTAACCCACATGACATTAAACTTGAACTTAAACTTCAAAAAACAACATTTTAACCGTGTATCTCTATTTATAAAATTTAGTGTTTTGGGGCAAAAAAGGGCCCCCTCATCAGATTGTTTTTTTTTAGTCTAGGAACATTGAGTCATGTTTGAAAATTTGAGATTACAGTTAGGGGAAATGTCAAAAAATCCCTTCCCCTCCATTTTTTAACCTGAATCCAATACAGGGTTTACGGGGGGCTTGGAGAATCCCCCGAACACAGGGGGCCAAGGCAGGAACCAATTCCGGGGGCCAACCCACCCGGGGTTAAACAGGCATTCTGAAAAATAGGAAGGGGCAATTTTTTAGAGCCCTTGCAAGATTTTTTTAAAATCAATACCAGGTTCTAATGTAATACAGAAGAAAAGTGTTTTGATTTTCTTTTTTTAAGTTTAAACAAGCTGCATCAAGTTTAAAAAATTTTTGCATTACATTTAAACTAGCTCAAAAACAACAGCATATATTAATATTTAAACATCTTGCCATTTTCCCTTTAAAAAAAAACACAATCCCAAAATTTAACGGGCGCCCTCTATAGTATGAACCTTCCAGAGCTGGAATGAAAAACAGTTAAGGGTGGCAGACCTTTTTTAAACTGAACAACCCGGGATCAGCTGTTGGGGGGTCTATATGGTTTTGGGCCCACCACAGCCCACATTCACTGAAGGTCCCCAGCCACCCACCCGGCAGTACCTTAAAATTTTAAAATAAAAGCTCTTTTTTGGGGGGAAAAGGGGACGCCACCCTTTTTCCAATTTGAGGGTTGGCCCGGGACCCGGCAAGGTAAGCAAATGACCCCACCCAGTTGGCAGGACAACATAATGGGGATGGGAAAGGGGCCTCCTTTGATGGCAGCCCTACCCTTTGGGTTTTCCAAAAAAGACATCCCCTGGGGATTCTGGGGAAATATAGGGCCCTGCAGTTGCTATTTTGGTTCCCTTGGTGCCAAAAAGGGGTGCAAAATTTATAATCCCCTTTTTTTTGGGGGCTTCCCCCCTTTTGGAATTGCTTCCAACCCTATGCCCTTAAACCTAAAAACCCCGGTTTTTGGGTTAAAATTTCTCTGCCCCCACACCCCGGCCCAAATTTTGGGGGTGGAAAAGTGAAAAAACTTTTAAGGGTGAAAGGGGAGAAAAACGAGTGCATTCTCTGTGTATCGGCTGTAATGGGATTTTATTTGTACAAAAAACCCCACTGTATTGGGGGTCATAAATTCAGTACATGCAGTCCTTTCAAGAGCATTAAAATGAATGTGTAAGATTGGGTTAACATTATATTTAAACCAAATTTACAAGTTTTAAATTTTACACAGAAATCTTAAACCCTTAAAACCTTTTCACGTTGCTTCAAACTGATTGGTTTTGCACAAAAAACGGGGCACACTAAGCAAAAATTAAATCCACAGATGAGCTGGAAAAGGTTTTCCTGCCTTTTTTAAATTTAGCTGTGGAAACATTTTTGGGGGTTCCCCCGGGGAATTTTTATTTAAAAATGGAAAAGTACTAAAATAGATTGGACAAATGGTGTTTTTCAGCATTTGTGCAAAACCCTCAAACATGCTAGTGCATATTCAAAAGTATACCCAGATTTTCCAATCACCCCCCTTTCCCCCTTTTTTTTTAAACGGGCCCTGGGTGCCCTTTAAAAATTCAGAAGCAATTTTGGGTGGCTGCATCTGCCACCTCAGTCCCCATTGGGGTTTTTTCTTTTAAATTGGTACGAGTAGCTGACAATCGTTTTTACCCCACCCCGACAATTTGGGCAAACTAATTTTTTTAAGAAAACTTAGAAGTAGAATGAAACTTGAGCACCTTTTCCGGGGTGTACAAAAGGACTGATACAGTAATCAATCATAAAGTTATTCACAAATTTTTCATTTTCTCTTTAAGGCAAAGGTATTTTTTTTTTACCAAACTCACTACCCGCTATTTTTTTTTTGTAATTTTTGGAGCATAGGGGGAAAGTATCAGGGCCCCGGCTCTACGCTAGGGGAAGAGGGGCAATGCCCCCTTAAACAAAAAATTGCCCCCCTTTAAAACAAACTTTTAAAGGGTTTAAAAAAAAATAAAGATTACCCCAAAAATGAAATGGACAAGATTTACTATAGTAGCTGAAAAATCCACTGGAAAAAGGGACAAATGAGATGATAAGGGGTTTTACCTCCCCGCTCCTTTTCCCCTTTTTGCTTTGTTTTTTCTTGGGTCCCCAGTAATTTGTAGAATCCCCCCCCACCCCCCCCTAGCTAAACATCCCTATTGGGATGCCCAAATTTCCCTTAGGGGTTTTTCATAGTAGGCAGGGGGAAAAATAGGCCCCGGGCAACTGCAGGGGGCTTTAAAGCAAAACAAATTTTGTCCCAAAATCCCTAAACGACTTGGATATAATTAACAACAACTAAAAAATCCATCTTATTTGTGCAGTCAATGGGGAAAAAGTCCCTTTTTTCTTTCACCCCGACACAAAAACCCCCCCCCAGCTTTCCCCCTGTTCCCCAAAAGTTTTTTTGTTTTGGTCTGATGTTCCCCAGAGATTTTAGTAAAAGCTTATTTATTCCTTTTTTTATTTTTTTCCTTATTTTATTCACCCCCCCTTAGGGCCCCCACCTTATGGGGGGGAGGGGGTTTTTGTGTCCCCCTTTATCCTGGGGGGCTTTTTTTGTCCGGGGGTTTATGCCCCCCGGGAGGGCCCCCCAAGGGGAAACTGGGCCTAGGTGAGGGGTGAGACAAAGAACGGTTCCAAACCTCCCAAAGAAGGGAAAAAAAACTGGGCGGCGTTTTTCCCTTTCCCGGGGGCCCCCGGGGCCCCCGGGCCCCCTCTGGAGGGCCCGGCCGGGGTGGGGGGTCTGGCGCCGGGGCCCGGTGGCCCGGGGCTGCCCCCCTTGGGGGTCGGGGGGACAGCCCCGGAGGCGTGGGTCCCCCCTTCCCCTAGGCTCACCACATAGGGGGGGGCCAAGGGGGGGGTGCAGTGTAATGGGGTGGTGGCCCGGGGGGGACCCTGGCCCTCGTCCCCGGGTACAGAAACTGGCTCTTGGGGCGTGGAATGTCACCCCCCTGAAGGGGAAAGGACCTGGAAACTAGTCGCCAAAATTGAGAGGGTTTGGGTAGATATAGTCCCCCCCCAGCCCACCTGGAACCAATCTCCTTGAGAGGGGGTGGACTCTCCCCCCTCTGGAGTTGCCCCCGGGGGGAAACCCCCCGGGGGCAGGGTGGGCATACTTAAGGGCTTGGAGCCTGTGCGTTTGGGGGTTTTCCCCCGGGGAACAAAGGGTGGCTTCCCCCCCACCCCGGAGGGGAAGGGTCCCGACTGTTTGTCTTTTATGCTAAAAAGGGTTTGGGGTATCCACCCTTTTTTGGGGGCCCTGGAGGGGGGGGCTAGAGGGTCAACCCCTTGGGGGCCCCTGTTTTTCCCGGGAGACTTCAATCTCCGTGGGAAAAAGACAGTGGGACCTGGAAAGGCGGATTGGAAAATTTTTCCCCCCCAATTCCAACCCCCAATTTGGGGGTTTTTTTATTTTGGGCCCGTCCGCCACGGGGTTTCCATAAAAAACACCCCGGTTTTAAACATAAGTGGGGTTTATATGTGCCCCACCCGGAAAACCCCAGGCCTCAATTCGGGATCGACTTTTTTTGGTTTGGGGGACGGGGGAAAAATTTTTGGAAAACTGGGTTTAAAAGGGGGGCTTCAACTTGGTCACCACCTGGTTTTGGGGAGGTTCCGGTGGGGGAAAATGCCGGGCCGGGCCTGGTGGGCCCAAAAGGGGTGGGGGTTTCCAAGGGCTGGCGGTCCCCCTTGAAATTTTAATCCCCCCCGGGGGAATTTCCCACCCCGGGGGGTGGGGGGGGCATTAGTCCGGGTTGACCATTTTTTCCCTTTGGGGGCCGTGGCCCCAAAAGGTCGGTGCCGTCAAAGGGGGGCAATCCCCCAAAACCGGTGGTGGACAACCCGGGGGTTTGGGGGTCGTCAAAACTGAAGAAAATTCCCCCAGGACCTTTTTTTCCCGGGTCCTTGGGTTGGGGGTGGGGGCCGCAGGCCAAAACCGGGAACGCCCGGTTTTTGCTGGGGGAAAAAACTTCCCGGGGATGGGGGAGGGTTGGGGGAGGCCTGGAGAACGACTTTTACGGCTTAGGGGGAAATTTTGGTCCCCCCTTAAAACCTTTAGGAAGGGGGGCAGTGCAGGGAACACTGTTTTATGGTGGGATGGGTGTGCCGCTGAAACCCACGGACGTTGGGAGTGGGGGAAGTTTTCCCCCAAAACCCCCTCAATCCCACCAACATGCCCCCTTTCCAAAGGGGAAGCGGTGGGGTCGGGGGGCCCCCCATCTCTGGGGCTAAGTCACCTGGGGGTCAAAAAAATCCCCTTGGGGGCCCCGGGGGGGGATGAGATCCCCGGGGTTCCTTTAAAGGTTTTGGGTGTTGTAGGGGGTGGGGGTTTCGGCCTTCTGAACTTTTGGCTCGGGGGCAGTGCCCCTGGGTTGGGGGGCCGGGGTGGTGATCCCCCCTTTTAAAAAGGACCCGGGGGGTTGTTCCAACTATAGGGGATCCCCTCGCCTCCCCGGAAAAATCTATTGGGGTTCTGGGTAGGAGGGTCCCGGGGGTAGTCCAACCCTCAGATTCAGGAGGAACAGTGTGGTTTTGGGGGAGTTGTTTTGGGAAAAGTGGACCAGCTCTTTCACCCCCAGGGATCCTGGGGTGAGGGGTTTTCCCAACCAGTCTCCCTGTGCTTTTTAAAAATTTGGAAAAAGGGACCCACCGGGTTCCCCCGGGGGAAACCTGTGGGGGGCTCCGGAATTTTGGGGGGCCCGGGCCCCCGATAAAAAGCTTTGGTCCTTTCAACCCTTTCCCGGCCCGGCCTTCCGGGAATAAGTCGAGGCCCGGGTTTTCCCGTGGGGTTGGGCTCCGGGCTTCCCCTTTACCACCGTTCTATTCCTTTTTGGAACCCCGAATTTCTGGGTGCCCGGGGGTTGAAGGATCCCGGGTTTTGGGGGACTCAGGATTGGGGCCTGCTTTTGGGATGATGGTTTCCTGTTTTCTTCATCAGGCCTGTGATCTTTGTCTCTCGGGCCCGGGTTTCCCCGCTGAGTGTAAGCGGGTGGGATGGGAAACAGCACCTCCCAAATGGGACCATGGGCCCCCCAGCCCGGGAAAAAGGGGGGAGGCCCCCAAGGGGGTTGGGGAGATCCCTCCCCAAGTGGAGGGGTTTTAAATATCTCGGGGGTCTTGTTTTTACCCAAATGAGGGAAAAAAATGGATGCGGAGATTGAGAAAGGGAGATCAGGGATCCGGGGGTGAAGGGGTCTGCATGGTCTGGCCCTGAGGAAAAAAAGCCCAGGGCCCTAAGGCAAAAGCTCTTTTCCCTTTTGGTTACGTTCCCCACCTCCCTTTTGGGCGCCGAGCTTTCGGGGGTTTACCGAAAAGAAGGGTCGCGAATACAAGCCGGGTGGGAAAAGAGTTTCCCCTGTTTGGGGGGTCTGGGCTTTCCCCTTGGGGTAGGGGGGGGGAGCCTGTCATCCCCCAGGGGCCCCAGAGTGAGGGGCGCCCTCCCACGGGAGGAGTCAGAAAGGTGGCCCCGGGGGATCTGATCAGGGGTGACCCCGGGGGGGCCCCCCTGGTAGGGGGTTTGGGGCCCCCCAACCCGGGGGGAGGCCCCGGGGGGAAAGGGCACGCTTTGGGGGGACTTTTTCCTGGCTGGCCTGGGGCGCCTTGGGATTCTCCCCCGGGAAAAGCTGGGAAAAGGGGGGGAGAGGGGCTGGGGGTTTTTGGCTACCCCCCCACCTTGGGAAAACGGGAAAAGGGGGTGGATGGATTTTTTTTTACTTTCCACCCCAGCTTCCAGCAGCTCACAAAGAGAAAGTTAATGCTGTGACGTGCATCCTTTTTCCCAAGCTTTTAAAAAGTGTGACGCTGCTCCTGGCTGTACCAATAACAGTAGCAATGATGCTGCTACTGGTACATCAGAGACAGCAGCTAGCATGTCTACTCCTGTGGCATCAACAGGCACTGCTTCTCCTGTACCTCTGCCAACAATTGCTGCCCCAAAGCAACCACTCAGCTACCAGTGAGTTAAATGGCAATACACCATCCCAGCCAATACTGGCTAGTTACCCCAAACGTGTATTAGGTGGTACAACATTAAGATCATTCAATCCTGCCTGGTACCGCACACAACCATGGCTGGAGTACTCTGTTGTGTGGGATGCATGCTTCTGTTCCCCTGTCAGAAATATGGCAGCACTGTTAATAAGAGGGATGTAGTTTTTACCTTAACTGGTTTTAACAACTGGAAAGCAGCAGCAGTCGAGACAGGGGGCTACAGAGGCGTGTCCAACCACATGTGTCCAGTGCATGCTTCAACAATCTGGACTGAGCATAAAAGCAGAGAGGCCAGAGGGGGGACTGTGGATTCAATGTTGGTTGGTAAAACACAACTTGAAAAAAACATTACTATGTCAAGAGTATTGGTAGTGCTATAAGGCTTCTCTGTGTAAAATGAGTTGGGGGTTCGTGGGACTGCAAAAACCTTGAGACATGATGCAGCGGGTAATGATGATGACATTGCTTCAGGTATTTTTGTAAAACTGATGGAATATACCTTAGAGAAGGATGAGAAGCTAGCAAGCATTGCTAAGGGTGTCCCAAAAAATGCAAAATGCACATCTAAGGATATCAAAATGAAATTATCCAAACACTGGCTCACATGGTGCTTGGAGAGGTCAGGAAAAAATATGAAAGTGCTGATTCTGCAGGGTTTTGCCTCAAAAGTGATGGGACCAGGGATAGGTGCAATGTGGAAAATTTGTCTGTAATAATGCGGTTTGTCAGAAATTCCATGCCAGAGGAGCATCTTATTGGGTTGCTTGACTTGTAACAACTTGATGCAGAGTACATCACCTCTGCAATCTTGTTACAGCTTTCTGATGCTGGCTACAGTGCTGACAGTATACTTAGCCAGTGTTATGATGGGGCTTCTGTGATGAGTGGGGTTAGAGGTGGGGTACAAGCTCTGCTCCAAAAGAGGCTTGACAGATATGTCCCATCATCCACTGCTACAACCACCAACTGCACTTAGTGGTTGTGCATGCCATGCAGAGTGAGCCGTGTGCAAACAGATTTTTTAGCCTATCTAGTTCACTCTACAACTTTTTTCACCACCACTATATGCTCAATAAACATGATGCACCTTGTCTAAAAAGATCAGATCTGTTTGAGATCAGATGGACAAGTCACTTATGAGGTGAGGTGACAAGGTGCACTGTGGACAATCAAGAACAAATCCTTAGTATCCTATCTGAGATGACAGAGGATGATGATGCTGCAGTTGACCTGTGCACCGAGGAATCAGGCCTGCTATGCCAAATTAAGAGGCATCACGTCTTTGAGATTGGAAAGTTACCTGTGCAGGTGCTTGGTGTCTTGAAACCAGCAAATGCTATTCTACAGTCTCAGTCAGTTGATCTGTGCAGTGCTTCTGAGGTTGTTAGTGCAGCACTGGGCTCTTTAAAAAACATCCATGAGGATGACTGTTGGGGAGTGTCATCTCCTGCTGAGGATGAGTCACATCCAACAAAGAGAAGGAGAACAATGAGCAAACACCTGGGTCAAAATGTTGTGCTCTCAACTTTGGGCCATACAGACTCTGGTGACCTTACCATTTCCCCCCATCAGTCTCTGAAAAGATCCCTGCTCAACATCCTTGACAGGGCCATTTCAGAAATGGAAACTAGATTTTCACACAAGAAGATCGACCTGATGAGAGCCATATCTAGTCTTGCACCCACATCTAGTGCATTTCTAGATCCCATCCTGTTGCATCCTCTGGCTGTGATGGCTGGCACTCTAGCAGATGTTGTAAGTCTGAAAAATGAAGTTCTTGTTGCAAAACAGATGCTGCTCAAAGATTTTCAAAGGAAACAGACCTGTCCACTGTGTGTAAACTCCTGCAGGAGTACAAGGAAGCCTTTCCTGAGTTGCATAAATTGTATGTAACAGCCCTGGTAATTGGTGTGTCTTCAGCATCGGTGAGAGTTCCTTCTCCACTTTGTCACAGGTCCTAACCCCTATCAGTAGCACCATGTTACACAAAAGAAAGAGGAATTTGGTATTCTTGGCCCATGAGAAGTCCATAACAAATAACTTGGATATGGATGAATTTGTAAGAGTTTTTACAAAGGGAAACAGGAGACTGTTGTAGAGTGGATTGTGGAGAAAGGAGAGTGGAGCTGTTTAGTTGCAAACAGAAAGTTCAGTTGCTTGCAAAACAAACAAGCTTAAAACAAGACAAAAAGACAAAAAAAGAAGAAAAAAGTTAAAATGTTCTGTTCTAAATCTGTTGTGTTCTACAAATTAGTATGAGAATTGTAGGGAAAGACATGGTGAATTGTTTTTTTTTAATTACTATGCCAACCCTTTTTAGTTTTGTAAATATTGGCTATATTGAAAGGTCTTATTTGATTCTTACTTTATTTTGCAAATTTATTTGAGAATTAGGCCATCCAATAAAGATAAATTTTATGTTGTTGGTTGTAAAGATCTGGATAGATATTTTATTTTATTCTTTATTTTATTTTGTTTTTTTTATTCTATTTTCAGTTTTATTTTTCAAGACTTGGTGAATGATTTTTTTTTAATAACTTGGCCTACCCTTTTTAGTTGTGTTAATATTGGCAATAGTGAGAAGTGTTATTACTGGGTTCTATTATATTTGATATAGGCCATCCAATTAAGGTAAATGTCATGTTTTTAGTTGTTATAATCTGATGAGGAATATTTTATTTTTTGTTGTTTTATTTTTATGTTTCCTCCTGAGGATTACCACCTTATCGTGAGTCAGGGGTTTCGTGCCTCAGTGACTCTAAGAGCTACACCAGCAGAAGCTTAGCCTTCAGGTGGGACACTCCAAGTTGGAAGGTCTTAGGTGAGGCCTGATGAAGTGCAATCCAATGACATGACAAAACAGTTATCCAGAGCACCACCACACTTTTCCAGCCTCCATCGCCACCATGTGCCCCCTTCACATTTCTGTCTGCCCCCTTAAATATGCCTGTCTAGAACCGGCCCAGGAATGTATATGTATGTTCAGTGTGTCTTTTTTTTGCTGTTTACACTGCGTAATACATGAAAACTTTTAAGGTTCCTTATTTTTATAAAGAAGTAACCAAAAAGTTGAAAGTTGGAAAAATTATGCCTGACTGTACCTGCTATTTCAATGCTATCTCTCTCATTAGTAAGGTGTTTTCTTTTAATAATACAAGAGATGTTTCAGTTTATAACTTATTGCCTTTTGTTTTATCAACCATAGATAAAAAATATATGTAAGTGTGTGTTATGTGTTTTATTGCTTAATATACTACAGCCTGTAGGCTATCAACTAGACTACCTCAGAGGTTGGTGGATGGTAACATTTACTTCAGTCTATTCAAAATGCATGAACAGAAACCTAGATTTATGCTTTTTTTGATTTTTTGTTTTGTAAACCTCATTGTACCAAAGTTGCACGAACCATGATGTCAAACTGTAGTTTGAACTGAACTGTGATTTTTCTGTACCATCACCTTTAAACTGTATAAGGTACTTTACTGTATTATAGCTTCCATTTGAACCCAAAACTTGTGTTTGTGCTGTTATATCTAGGGTTTGGGATGCTGCAACGCCCCCTATATATTACAGTGAGAATAGAGCATTTCCCAGAAAGAAACCAGACTGCCTCGGAAAGAACTCAGAATGTCAGTGGTGTCACAAAACCCACAAGGCCCAAGTTTGCTTAGAGCCACTACTAAAGGTGTTGTATAATTCAGACACTGGCAGCTTTAACTTTGCCGTCAGATTTCTCTGAATAACCTCTGCCTCCACTGTGATATCAAGCCAATCCTGTTGGAAGCCCTGGTAGTCACCACTTCATCATATCCTTGGTGTGTAGCTACTGCCAGGGGCAGAGCATGGGACACTGAAGGGTTGGAGAGTTACTATGGGCAACCTTAAGACAGTCCAGTAGAAATCAGAGCTGA
>NW_024383497.1:0-30997 GCF_016835505.1 Polypterus senegalus
ATGTGTTTTTTTTAGCTCCTATCATAATGAAAATGACATCATGTATACATCTCAGTATTTTAGTTATTCAGAGAGCTGCAATATCACAAATGTAATGGACTCTGTGTCCAGTTGGAGGAAGAGAGCCAGTTTAAGAAGCAAGTAGTGATTCACATACATAGATCACATACGAAAGTAGAAGATCAAATACAAAACAAAGCATTTAACGTGCTACTTTAATTACGATGTAATTTTGAGAAACTAGTTAATTAAACGATTTTAAGATGAAGTTTATAATGTTCTACTAAATGACAAAATAAACTACGTGATTAAAGTGGAAAATTGAGATTAAAGTTGACATTTAGTGCGCTTTCCCCACGTGTGCCTTTTTTTCTCTGTACCTAATAAGCTTTCATATGACACTCAGACAGTGGGCTTACAACTCTTCTTTCACGGCGACTTTGATATGTGACTTCTTTTTATTTCCGCACTGTGCGATTTTTGAATTTGAGCTTTCAAGTTTATCCAACACGCTATGTCACTCGATCAACTTCATTTTGTTGATTATACCACAGTTTATTTGAACAAATAGTATGTTTTTCCTTTGCCTCCACTTGGTATTAGCTGAAATTCTTATATTTTCCCGTGCTTTTCCCATTGTCTTTTCACAGAAGGCTGCGCTTAAGGCGATTTATATTGATTTGCATATTCAAATAGGCGTAATTCTGGGAGGATTTGGGCGTTACAAAATGGCGTGCACGGCGTTAGTTTTCACGCTGATCGGGATTTATGTAACAAAAGAAGCGTGGAAGTTGGAGTACGCACAGATTCCTGCATCTGGATTTTTCTGTGCGTAGCAACATTTCGGCTTTTGTGCTTACGCCATGTTATAGTGCGAGTTCTACGCCGCGGCGTTATACATGAGGCCCTGGAGACCTTGGCGACTGGTTAGGCACCCTCTTCTGTATAATCTACAGCAGAGCCAGTGCTGGGACATCTGCTGGCAGAATGTTTTCATCCTGAAAGTATTGTATGATAAGGAGAGGAGCAGGAAAGAAGACGATCAGTAACAGTTCTCAGAAAGTGCATAATACACAATTTACCTATACACTTAATGCTGTAGGTTCAGGTGCAAGACTGCATATTTTGCCCAACCAAATGTTATTACAGTGTTACAAGGTAAATTAGTGGTTCTCAACTTCAGTCTTGGAGGTCTCCAGTAGGTTTTTATGGAAAAACATTTATTGGACTGTGGCATTAATTAACCTCCTTAGCGTTAGACCCGAGTGTCACTCGGGCTGTAACTGTGTCAACAGCGTTAGCGTCAATCGTTACTTGTGCACTGGTATAGACAAGTCTTCTCCTTGCCTCATAATGGTGTCTCATAAGAAATGCCTCTCGTTGGCAGTGATGGTGAAGTGAATCTGTTTTCACGCAGTGAAACTGAAATGGTCAGTGAAACCAAAAGTGATTCTGAGAATCCAAAAGTGACACTCGCGCCATTTGCACATGTACAAGCTGCTATTCATATTATTACTATTATACTTTCTATACTTCTGACTTTGTTCTTTTAGTGTTTTCCACATTTTACAATAAAAAGAGGAGATTTATCAAGACATAAAAATGCAACGTTTTTTACGTTTTTTTTTTTTGTGAAAAAATGTAACAATAAGGGGGTTAAGCAACTTCTTCCTACTTTGTGTTTCTGCATCAATTCTGCATCTTGCCTGAAGAAGGGACCTGAGTTGCCACGAAAGCTTGCATATTGTAGTCTTTTTAGTTAGCCAATAAAAGGTTTCATTTTGCTTGGCTTTTCTCTGCATCAATTCAAAACTTACAAATTGGTTATTCTAAATGTATACTGAATGAATCAGGAATTTAGATGCATAAAACAATTTTGCTTTCCATATTTTCTTTTTTATAATTTTCTGGTTATTTATGGATTTTTTTAATTACTAATAAGCACACACGTCAGAAATACTGAAATGGTGCTGTTTAGCATTTATTGCCTCTTGCCCTGGTGTCTGTTGTGCTTGTCATTAATCATCAGTATTCAGATGTCATTACCAGTAAATCTAATACTAATGCACTTTTCTGAAACTGAAAATGAGAGAAGAAATAAAAACGACAGCTAATTAAACAATGAGATAAATTAAGGGTAGAAATGATCACTATTTGTGAAACTGAGCATGAGAAGTGTTGGCAGATTTCTAGCGGAGGAATTTCTTTATCATTTGCCAAAAATGTTCATGTGCCATTGTTCCAGGAGTTTTCACAGCATAGGTTTTTCTTATCTATTTACTGGCAAAACAGGAGGGATCTTACTTTACCTGGTGCCCTTGCCTAATCAATATGGCACCAGGCTCATGTATAAATGCCTTTCAATTGTGTAATGCCAGCCTTATCCAATACTAAATGGCTTCTTATAACTTCTCCCCATTCCCATAAAGGTGTTGTCAGTGACATTTACTTTCTCAATTCATCCTCTAACTAATGTATGGTGTCAAACACATGTGCATGGGAAACAGCTAAAGGGCTTAAATAATAATAATTCTACGCCAGACCAGAAAAATGTAATTTTTGGTCAAAAAGTATCCCAGAACAACAAGAATTGAATCTATCTGGTGAATGTTACTTGGTTTCTTTTCAGAATTCTTACTTATGATTGACAAAAAATAAGGCTTGTAACACGTAGTTGGTGTTGGCTGTTAAAAAACAAAATGTAGCAGTTCCTGACATTACTCCTTAGGTAAGTGTGGAGTGACACACAGGCCTAAGTGCCACAGCTTAGTTCTCAGAGCTTGTCCAACCTAAGTCCAAAAGCATGGAGCCACATGTGCAAATGAAAGTTGTTAAAGAACAATGCTAAAGTGACACAATCGTATTGTAAAGGGAGTACCGTAATATACTGTGGATAAGTTCTCCCACAGATAAGTCGGGGCTTGATTTTATTTTATAATTTCTGGCATTGTATAATGTCGGTCGTATAAGTCGAATGCAGAAAACTCACACTATTGTCCCAAGACATTATGATATGCTAACGCCCACCTGACAGAGTAACCACGGAGCTGTATCAGAGCGTGCTCCTAACCTCTTTCTTTCTCGCGCGCTCTCTCTTGCCTACATGACCACACGGTAATACCTGAAATACTCAAGCAACGCGTTTACACTGATTTGTGTTTTTGTATCTCACACCCTCATACACCTTTATCATATCTACTATGAAGCGCTCGCTCAGAAGAAAATATGAAGCTGGTTTTAAATTAAAATGTCGTTGAACTAGTGAAAGAAATTGGTGACTGCACTGCTACAACAAAATTCGATGCATCTGAGAAACTGATGCAAGATTGGAGGAGGCAAGAAGATGTGAAAAAAAATTAAGTCTTGCAATTTTGAATGGGCATGTAAGTCAGGGGTCTGATTTTATGATCGATTTTTTGGGTTTCAAGACCCGACTTATACACGAGCATATATACAGTAATTCATAGTGAGAACATAACATGAAAACGTGGCTGAATGACTCCATTCCTGGCTCTGCATTCGATTTAACCAGCTTCACGTTGTTCTGAGCAGACTACATTACCGAAATCTGCAACCTAACAAAAGGCAGTGGAGTGCTTCATCATTAATCAAGGTTGGTGTAAAGATGGCACACTTTTTTTTAAATGATGCTACCCCAACCTAAAATTCATGAACATAAATTGTAAGCTGTTTTACTTACTGCGAGAGTTCTCCTTAGCGATTCTGCTGAGTGTTTACATTTGCACTCACACCAACATACACATGTAATCACTGAGGTGGAAAAATAATTATTTTGGTTGATTTTATCCATGTAGATTTAAAACAGGTCCACCTTAAATATCAACAACAAATAAAATTTCCTACAAGAGTTGTATATTAAGGATGATTGTTGTGTGTTCTCCTGGCTCTCCTTGGATTTGCTGACCATTCTATGATTTGCCTTATTTCTGCTTACAAGCTCAGAACTGCAAAGCTAGTAGAGATCAGTTCACAGGTGCACCAGCAAGGTAGAAGAGGAGCTTCAGGACTGCTTTGCCTGTACAAACTGGAGTACCTTCAAAACTGACAACTCCAACATGCACAAATACAAAGATGCTGTAACTTCGAGTTTCGCTTTTGGCAAAAACTGTTTGCGTTGAAAAGGTGAAGTTTAGCCTTGAGCAGGGACGTACCTGTCATCATGAAAAGAAAAAAACTAATAGTGACAACATAAAAGAAATATGTCCACTGGTTTGTGCTATAAAGTTGCTTTCTGTACGAATTTCAAAAATCACTGAATTTGCACATTTCCTGATCAAATATAGGGGAGAAACGCGAGGTGAGGCAGCGAGGAGACGAGTCTCACCTTACCTTAGACTGCGCTCTTCCTCCCACATGGGGTTGATGCATGAAATTGGCAAGTGCCTATTGCTGTCTTTCTGTATGTTGCCAATATAATGTTTGCAGACACATTTATTATACACCCTGACTTTCCACAGTCTGGCTAATAGCTTTAATGAATATGAGTGACATATTTAGTCTTGGTGATCGGACATAAAACTGCAGTTAAAAGGCACAAGGTGAGGCAGACAGTACCGTGACAGATGTGAGCCCAAGAGGTGTTTGTTGCTGCTGTTCTTCTATGCAGAGGCTCTGGGCGCCAATAAGTTAGCGATATCAGAAAATCAAGTGCACAACTAAATATTTCAATTAAGGTCAAAACTGAAATCCGTTTTTTTTGTACACCATTCTATACTTTCTTTTGTATTGAATGAGTTTAATTGTGAAATTGCAATGGCAAATTTAGAACACATGGAGGTGCAGAGGAAATGCGCTCCCTCTCGTCGCTATTAATGTAGACTAATCTTTCTTAGTCAAATATGTGTCTTACCTATCTGTGTATAAATAATGCTGATGACATTGAAATCGTAATTGAGGAACTCCAAGCACTTGACGAACAGATTCAGAAACTCCTGTCCCGACGGAAATACCTGAGAAATCTGAAGGCCCGGCTGTTGGATAAACCGTCCTTGCCATCTGGAACCGCGAAACATCAACCCCGCGTTGTGCCGACCTCACCCCCGCGTCTCGTAGGAGTGACGCCGCTGCTGACCTCGGTGGATTTCAGCTATGCAGGCGGGGGTTCAAGGCCAGAGCACCTCCATCGGCACAGGCGAGCATTTTACCTCAGAACTGGTTTGACCCTCTCCGCGTCCCCATTTCACCTTCAGCACCTGGTGATGTATTAGTGGTAGGTGATTCTATCGTTAGAAACCTTAATGTCGCATGCCCTAATGCAAAATCGTTTGTTTCTTGTTTTCCCGGTGCTCGTGTCCGAGATGTAATGAAACGTGCGCCAGCAGTCTACGAGAAACACAAGGAGAGGGCAGTTGGATCAATCGTCTTGCATGCCGGCGTAAACGATATAAGGCACCGACAATCAGAAATCCTGAAGGCTGACTTCGCAGCTTTGATTAAAGACACGAAGGAGAGGACCCCATCGGCAAAGATCTTCGTTTGGTCCACTACCTCGTCAGACGATCCAACGAGTACTACAGTCGTCTGCTAGGGTTGAACAACTGGCTACAGGGTTTCTGCAAGAAGAAGGATGTCGGTTTCATCAACAATTGGAATCTCTTTTTGGAAAGGCCGCGTCTCTTCAAGCGTGATGGCCTGCATCCGAACAGTTTCGGCGCCCGGGTCCTCTCAAAACATATCAAGGTAATTCGTTTTCTTGACTATCTATCTCTGCTCTTAACCCCTTCCAAAATAATACTGCTGTGCCAGGACATGATGAATGTTTAATAGAGTCTTCCGTTAAAGTTCACACCATTAATACTGTAATAAGCAATCTCAATGCACGTAGAAAACCTAGGAAATACGGCATAAACTCCAATAATCTAATTAAAATCACTATTTTAGAGGAACAATGTATTAAAACTATAAAAACAGATCACAGATTAAACAAAAAATGCACACAGAGCGGCGCTAATAATAATAATTTAGTTCCTATTCCAAATAACAATAACGCACATAGTACTCATCTCTGCACCTCCAAACATTAAATATGGCACTATTAAATGTTAGAGCTTTAACTAACAAAACGTTTTTATCAATGATCTTATTAGTGATAAAAAAATAGATCTTATTGCACTAAATGAAACGTGGCTTAGTTCAGATGCCGCGGCAGTTTTAATCGAATCTGCTCCGGATTACAGTTTTACTCGTGCAGACCGCCAGGGAAAAAGGGGGGGCAGATTGGCTAACATTTACTCGAGCCGATTAAAATGTAAAGATGTCAGTTTTGGTAAGTTCAAGTCCTTTGAGTATCTCGCCGTTGTTATTCATGGAGATTCTCAAGTTCTAGTACTATCCGTGTATAGACCTCCTAAATATAACGCGCTTTTTGAGGAATTCTCTGACTTAATGTCAATTTTAATTACTAACTATGACACACTCCTAATAGTTGGCGACTTTAATTTTCATATAGATAATCAGTGTGATCTAAAAGTAAAAGAATTTATGAACCTCCTGGATTCTTTTGATTTGAGACAACTCATAAATCAGCCTACACATAAAGCAGGTCATACATTAGACTTAGTGATTACTAAAGGACTGAAAGTTGATATAAAACAGATCATTGATATTGGTCTATCAGACCATTTTCTTCTACTTTTTAATATAGAAATAATGATAAAAACACTCATGAGAAGCATATTGTTAAAAAACGCTTCTTTGATTCGGCAGCAGCTTTAAAACTTACAAACATTTTAAGCAATCAGTCCGTTTATAGTGCCAGCTATAATAGCGAGGACAATGTAAATAGTAAGGTGGAAAGATTTAATTCTAAAGTGAGAGCTGCTGTTGACATAGTTGCACCTGAAAAGACAGTGAAAAAATCTTCTAGCATTGTTATACCATGGAAGACCCAAAGAGTGTCTGATTTAAAGAGAACATGCTGTAGAGCTGAGCGTCAATGGAGGAAGACTAAACTTACTATCCACCATGAAATATTAAAAGTCAAAATAACAGAATACAATAACACTGTCCGTCTTGAGAGACGCTGCTATTTCTCTAAGATTATAAATAACAATGCTAGTAATCCCAGAGTCTTATTTTCAACAATTGATCGCCTACTAAACCCAGGTAGCTCAAAGGAATGCCTCCTAAGTGCTTCCAGTGAAACCTGTGAGGCTGTCGCTGTATTTTCAATCAAAAATTAATGATATTAGAAATAACATAGTATATCTCCCCAACACTAAGGATCCCCTAAACCCCAGCATCCTGTTATAAACAAATTAAACTCTTTCACTAGGATAGATTTACCTGATTTAAAGAAAATAATCTCTCAATTAAAACCCTCCACCTGCGTCCTTGACCCGATACCAACAAGGTTTTTCAAAGAAGTATCAGGCGTGCTAATTGATAATGTTCTGGACATAGTAAATTCGTCATTAGATATGGGGGTCTTCCCAGACTGTCTTAAGACTGCTGTAGTTAAACCCCTACTTAAGAAACATAATCTTGACCCCTCAGCTCTTGAAAATTTTAGACCCATCTCTAACCTGCCTTTCTTAAGTAAAGTTCTGAGAAGGCAGTCATTATGCAGTTAAATGACCACCTAAATAAACATGCTATTCTTGATAAATTTCAGTCGGGTTTTAGAACAAATCACAGCACAGAAACTGCACTCGTTAAAGTAGTAAATGACTTGCGGGTAAATGCAGACAGAGGCCATTTATCTGTTCTCATCCTCTTAGATCTGAGTGCTGCATTTGACACCATTGATCACAACATTCTTAGAAATCGCCTTAGTCAATGGGTGGGCCTCTCTGGCAGTGTCTTAAATTGGTTTGAATCCTACCTGACAGGGAGAAAATATTTTGTTAGTTGTGGGAATTACAACTCGAAGACACATGATATCCGATATGGTGTTCCACAAGGCTCTATCCTGGGTCCGCTGTTATTCTCAATCTACATGCTTCCGTTAGGTCAGATTATCTCAGGGCACAACGTGAGCTACCACAGCTATGCTGATGACACACAGCTGTACTTATCAATAGCACCTGATGACCCGATTCTATTGATTCACTAACACAATGTCTGACTAGTATCTCAGAATGGATGAATAGTAATTTTCTCAAGTTAAATAAAGAGAAAACTGAAATTTTAGTGATCAGCAATAATGGATACAATGAGGCTATTAGAAATAAACTGGATACATTAGGATTAAAAGTCAAGACGGAGGTAAAAAGCTTAGGGGTGATTGTTGACTGTAATCTGAATTTTAAATCACATATTAATCAGATCATTAGGACAGCATTTTTCACTTAAGAAACATAAGTAAAGTTAGACCTCTTATATCACTGAAAGATGCTGAGAAATTAGTTCACGCGTTTGTTTTCAGTCGACTAGATTACTGTAACGCACTCCTCTCAGGACTACCCAAAAAAGATATAAATCGTTTGCAACTAGTGCAGAATGCAGCTGCTAGAATCCTAACTAGGAAAAGAAAATCCGAACACATTTCTCCAGTTTTGATGTCACTACACTGGTTACCTGTGTCATTCAGAATTGACTTTAAAATTCTGCTTATGGTTTATAAAGCCTTAAATAATCTCGCCCCATCTTATATATCGGAATGTCTGACACCTTATATTCCAAATCGTAACCTCAGATCCTCAAATGAGTATCTCCTTAGAATTCCAAGAACAAAACTTAAAAGAAGTGGTGAGGCGGCCTTCTGCTGCTATGCACCTAAAATCTGGAATAGCCTGCCAATAGGAATTCGCCAGGCTGATACAGTAGAGCACTTTAAAACACTGCTGAAAACACATTACTTTAACATGGCCTTTTTATAACTTCAATTTAACTTAATTTAACTTAATCCTGATACTCTATATGTTCAATTTCCTCATAATAACTATTCATGGTGGCTCTAAAATCCATACTGACCCCTACTCTCTTTTCTGTTTCTTTTTCCGGTTTCTGCGCCACCACCACCTACTCAAAGCTTCATGATGCTCCAACAATGATGGACGGATTAAAAGGCAGAAGTCTACGTGACCATCATCATCATCAAGCCCTTCCGTGAGAATCCTAAATCCAAAGAGGACTGTTTCATTTATGTTAGGTAGAATGCCCAGAGGGGACTGGGCGGTCTCATGGTCTGGAATCCCTACAGATTTTATTTTTCTCCAGCCGTCTGGAGTTTTTTTGTTTTTTCTGTCCCCCCTGGCCATTGAACCTTACTCTTATTCGATGTTAATGTTGATTTATTTTGTTTTATAATTGTGTCTTTCATTTTTCTATTCTTTAATATGTAAAGCACTTTGAGCTACTGTTTGTATGAAAATGTGCTATATAAATAAATGTTGTTGTTGTTGTTGTTGATGACATATGAAACATAACCAGAACCAGTAGTCAATGTTCATGCTGGATGCCAAATGAACAGTTAATAAGCTACAGCTCATATATTTGTAACACCTACTCTGAATGAGTCAGTGCCTCACCAGCCATGAACCTCACTGCATGTCACTGGCCTTGAGCTCAGAAGACTGCGGCAAGACAGAGTGTTTTCAGATCCGGCAATCGTGATGAATACAGATACACCAAGTGTATCTTGGAGAAAAGGATTAGAGGTGCCAAAAGGAAGTACTCAGTGAAGAAGCATGAATAATTATCTGCAAATGACAGCACATTAGTTTAGAGAGGCCTTAAACAGGGGCCTCATGCATAACGCTGTGTGTAGAATTTGCGCTATAACATGACGTAAGCACAAAAGCCGAAATGTACTAATGCACAGAAAAATCCAGATGCAGGAATCTGTGCATTCGCTAACTTACGCTACATAAATCCCAGCCAGTGTGAAAATATAAGAATTTCAGCGAATACCAAGTGGAGGCAAAGGAAAAACATACCATTTGTTGATTTAAACAGTGGTATAATCAACAAAAGGAAGTTGATCGAGTGACATAGCGTGTCGGAGAAACTTGAAAGCTCAAGTTCACAAAGTCGCAGTGGCAAAATAAAAAAGAAGTTGTCAGATATCAAATTCGCCGTGAAAAGAAAGTTGTAGCCCACCATCTGAGCTTATTAGGGTACAGACAAAAAAAAAATTGGCACACAGTGAGAAAAAAGCACAAAATGTCAACTTTAATCTCAAAATTTCCACTTTAATCACATAGTTTATTTTGTCATTAAAGTAGAACATCATAAACTTCATCTTAAAATTGATTAATTTACTAGTTTCTCAAATCCCATCGTACCTAAAGTAACACGCTAAATGCTTTGTGTTGTATTTGAATCTAATGCGATCTATGTGTGTGAATCACTACATGCTTCTGTTCTTTCTCTTCTCCAACAAGACACAGAATCCATTACATTCATGATATTACAGCTCTCTGAATAATTAAAATAGTGAGATGCATACGTGATATGATTTTCATGATGATTGGAATGAAAGCATGTTATTAAACATGAGAACACGATGGCACAGTGATTGTTCATGTCACTCACAAGATGCTGCTGCGCCATGCGCGACCTTAGATGAAATAATTTATCGTAGCAGTACTGTCTCTTTCAAACATACTAACCTCCAATTTCTGTCCTTACTTTTTTTTCCCCAAATACCCAATCGCCACACAATCAGCTCTGTAACAGATGTTAAGCCATCTGTAAGCTTACAACGACTATTCTTCAAAAGTTTTAAGGAACATTGAAATATCTTCATAGTACGTGTTTAATTATTCTATCCGTCTATCCTTCCAGTGTTGCGCCAGCCTCAGTAAATATACAGCGCAAGGCAGGAGCAATACTTGAACTTGCTAGTGCTGTGGCACCATGTCCTCACATGTTTAATTATTAACAATACAGATTATTTAAATGAAGGTTGTTTTATCTGTATAATATAATCAACATATTTTGCTTTATTTCATCTTAAAAATAATATCGTCATCATATGTAAATACACACTTTATAAAGTGGTGCAAGTTCTGCAATAACTGTAGTGCAAGAAAATAATGGACTCCATTCACCTGCTCTTACAGCACTGCATCCAGAACATACAAGTTTTACACTAATGTGAAAGAAACAGTTTTAAAACAAAGTTATTTTCAAATTTCTCAGTGTTACTGTGTATTAAACCTAAGAGAAGCTTATTTTATCTAGACAGATGTTTGTCACTACTGATGTGCAGTTCTCAAGAACTATGTAACAGGTTGCTGGGGATCACAGAGGCACTGCTGCACATTTGCCTAATTTTGCACCAGTACAAATTACAAAAAAGTCTACCAGTATAATCAGGAATTGCAAATTTGTTAGAAAATTAACTGAACATAAGTAGGTAATGCATTATACACAAATACATACCAAAACAGCCCAAGAACAAGTCAAACTAAACTTTGTCATCTGAACCATATACAAGTCTATATAGACATGAAATGGCCAAGCTCAGGCCTCAGTGTGTACAGATAATACAAATGGACAAAACCATGCAACATACTGCTTAAACAGGCAATATGACAATACAATCAATTGCCACAATTACATAGATAATTGCATTGACTGATCCATGATTGATAGTGATTTGTGCATAAGCTGGAGTGAGAGATCATTATCTAAGATGTTAGGGCAGAATTTAAGATCATTGGAGTTTACATTGTGTTGAAGAGTCTGACAAGCTTGAAGGGAAAAAATCAACTATCATGTAATCCAACAGATCTGGCACTGATGCTGATGCTGTTTCAATGTGGCAAAAAAATGAAGAATCTTTGAGAATGCAGCAGGTCTTGCGGACACATCGTTTGGAGAATGTGCCTTCCAGAGAAGGGAGAGACACCCCAATAATATTCTCTGCCAACCTCATTCTCTGCAGTCTCTTGCGGTCAGACAGACTGCAATTTCCATACCAGACTGTAATGCATCTGGTCAGAACACTCTCAATGGTGCCACCATAAAACGGAGCAAGAATGAGAGAAAGAAAGCTTGTTCTGTTGAATCTCCTCAAAATGTGAAGTCTCTGCTAGGCCTTTAGTTAAGGAAGTGGTATTATTTACTCATGTGAGGTTTTCAGTTACAGTATGTGCACACCAAGGAACTTGACCCTCTTTGCAATCTCCACAGCAAAGCCATTGACAGAGACTAGAATGTGGACAGGACAAGTTTTGTTCAGAAGTCAACAATTAATTCTTTAGTCTTATCAGTGTTAAGTGATAAGATTGTTGCCTATGCACCAAACCGTCAGCTGTTCCACCTCTTCTATATGCTGATTTGTCATCCCTGCTTATCAAAGCAAACACAGTCGTGTCATCAGTATACTTGTTCACGTAATTAGAACTGTGTATGAGTATGCAGTTGTTATTCAGCAGGGTGAAAATCAGAGGACTAAGCACACAATCCTGAGGAGCTCCAATACTCAGTGTGATGGCACTGGAAGTGTTGCAGTCAATCTGAATTGTCTGGGGCCTCTCTGTCAGGAAATCTAAGGTCTAGTTACAGAGGGAGGAGTTCAGCCTTAAGCTCCTCGGTATCACAATCAGTTTCGAGGGAACAATTTTGTTAAATGCTTAACTGAAGTCTATGATCAACATTCTGACATATTTATCTCCTTTAGCCAAGTGTTTCAGGGAGATGTGGAAAGCAGAAGATGTAGCATCCTCAGCGGACTTATTGGTCTGATTTACAAACTGCAAAGACACCAGAGAGCGAGAAAGACTAGACCTTGTGTGCCGCGACTAACATTTTAAAGCACTTCATGATAGTAGAAGTATCAATAAAAAAAATAAAGAAGTAAGTGCCACAGGGCGGTGGACATTCAGACACATCATTGGTGGTTTCTTAGGTACCAGGATCATAGTGGTACATCTGAAGCACACTGGGATAGTCAACTGGCTCAGTAATGTCTGTAAGGACATCAGTCAGTTCATTGGTGCTTTCCCTCAGCACACAACCAGGTACTGTATATGGTCTGGCAACCTTGCATGGGTTGGCTCTGGACAGAGAACACCTCACATCAAGTGTGGTCAAACAAAATATCTAGTCATTAGACGGAGGAATCATTTTTCTCATGGACTTCTTGATATGTGCAGCAAAATCAGCAAAGAACTAAAATAGTTTGTTTGAAAAGGGATGTAAGATTGTTGCTGCTCTGCGAAGTGAGCTTGCAGTCTGTAATAGCCATGTGTCTGTGGTGTTTGGAAAATGTAGGCACACTCTTCTTAATGATTATTGTAGTTTGGAGGAATTCCAGAAATGAGAAAGCTGAAAATTGCTCAAGAGGATATTACAGCAGCAGTCTACATTTCTAAAGCTACCAGATGTCTCAAAAATTAATTTTAAGATGCTGGGCTTAAAAGGAACAACACTTAGAGAGTTACTATAGTGTCGCTGTTTCTCATTTGCCCTCTCAGAGTGAAGATGTTACTGCCTTTATGCGGTCATGATACAATTGAGCAGCAGTACAGTAAAGGCATTATTAAAATGACAGGGTAACTTCCACACCAAAAAAAAATGAATCAAGAAAGTATGAAGCATTCATTGGTACTATAAATTTCATTTGGTAGCCTTGCTTTTGCGTTGTAGTATATTTAGTACTCTGCTGTGGGTTGGCACCCTGCCCAGGATTGGTTCCTGCCTTGTGCCCTGTGTTGGCTGGGATTGGCTCCAGCAGACCCCGTGACCCTGTATTCGGATTCAGCGGGTTTGAAAATGGATGGATGGATATATTTAGTACTGCTAACATGGGTTTCTGAGTCATGCTTCCTGCTGAATAAGGAAACAAAAAAAAAAACAAAACTAAAAATTGCTTCTTTCTTAAATCAACCTGTAGAGCAGTTTGATAAATTTACAAATTGTGGTCAGGACTTATCTTGTAAAATTTAGAAAAGTTTGTGTGGTTAGAAATAGACGTAGGTGCTTTCTTTCTGCTGCAGTAGTTACAAACCTATTTGTGCACTGAATTATGCAGCGAGTCTGTTCACTCATAAAAACCCCTTCATGGGCCATTGCTTAAAAATGTAAATTAAGGACACTAACTTGTCTCCGGATGGCACGGTGGTGCAGTGGTAGCGCTGCTGCCTCGCAGTTAGGGTTCACTTCCTGGGTCCTATGTCTGCATGGGTTTTCTGGTGCTTTGGTTACCTCCCACAAAATATGCAGGTTAGGTATATTGGCAATCCTAAATTGTCCCTAGTGTGTGCTTGGTGTGTGTGCGTGTGTGTGTGTGTGTGTGTCCTGTGGTGGGCTGGCACCCTGCACGGGATTTGTTCCTGCCTTGTGCCCTGTGTTGTCTGGGATTGGATTCAGCAGACCCCCATGACCCAGTGTTAGGATATAGCAGGTTGGATAATGACTGACTGACTGACTAACTTGTCTCCATAAAGGTTGTAGTTAAATTTATAACCATATATATAGTAACACAAAAAGTAATAAGCACCTGTATCTGGAAACAGACACTTCTAAAACTGATACCTAGACCAGTGATTCCCAACCAAACAGGGGTTCGCGTTTTATAAAAAAGGGTTTCAAAAAAATATTGTAATGGCGGAACTTTAGATAGATAGATAGATAGATAGATAGATAGATAGATAGATAGATAGATACTTTATTAATCCCAAGGGAAATTCACATAATCCAGCAGCAGTATACTGATACAAAGAAACAATATTAAATTAAATAGTAATAAAAATGAAAAATGAAAAAAAATAAAAATAAAAAAGCAGACCATAACTTTTGAGTAATGTTAGCATTTACCCCTGGGTGGAATTGAAGAGTCGCATAGTGTGGGGAGGAACGATCTCTCAATCTGTCAGTGGAGCAGGACAGTGACAAAGTCTGTCACTGAAGCTACTCCTCTGTCTGAAGATGACACTGTTCAGTGGATGCAGTGGATTCTTCATGATTGACAGGAGTTTGCTTAGTGCCTGTCGCTCTGCCACAGATGTTAAACTGTTCAACTTTACTCCTACAATAGAGCCTGCCTTCTTAACAAGTTTGTCCAGGCGTGAGGCGTCTTTCATCTTTATGCTGCCTCCCCAGCACACCACCGCGTAGAAGAGGGCACTCGCCACAACCGTCTGGTAGAACATCTGCAGCATCTTATTGCAGATGTTGAAGGATGCCAATCTTCTCAGAAAGTATAGTCGGCTCTGACCTTTCTTACATAGAGCATCAGTATTGGCAGTCCAGTCCAATTTGTCATCCAGCTGCACTCCCAGATATTTATACGTCTGTACCCTCTGCACACAGTCACCTCTGATGATCACAGGGTCCATGAGGGTGGTGTTAATATGTAAGTGGTTTGAGTCGCACCATTTAACAAAGTCTTTGATTAGCTTCCTGTACTCCTCCTCCTGCCCACTCCTGCTGCAGCCCACAATAGCAATGTCATCAGCAAACTTTTGCATGTGACAGGACTCCGAGTCATATTGGAAGTCTGATGTATATAGATTGAACAGGACCAGAGAAAGTCCAGTCCTCGCGCCCCTGTATTGCTGAACACAATGTCAGACCTGCAGTTCCTAAGACGCACATATTGAGGTCTGTCTGTAAGATAGTCCACGATCCATGCCACCAGGTGTGAGTCTACTCCCATCTCAGTCAGCTTGTCTCTAAGGAGCAGAGGTTGGATGGTGCTGAAGGCGCTAGAGAAGTCCAAAAACATAATTCTTACAGCACCACTGCCTCTGTCCAAGTGGGAGAGGGATCGGTGTAGCATATAGATGATGGCATCCTCCGCTCCCACATTCTCCTGGTATGCAAACTGCAGAGGGTCGAGGGCGTGGCGGACCTGTGGCCTCAGGTGGTAAAGCAGCAGCCACTCCATGGTCTTCATCAGATGTGACGTCAGAGCAACAGGCCGGAAGTCATTCAGCTCACTAGGACGTGATACCTTTGGGACTGGGGTGATACAAGATGTTTTCCAAAGCCTTGGGACTCTCCCCTGTTCCAGGCTCAGGTTGAAGATGCGCTGTAGAGGACTCCCCAGTTCCAACGCACAGGCCTTCAGCAGTCGTGGCGATACACCATCTGGACCCGCTGCTTTGCTGGCACGAAGTCTTCTCAGCTCTCTGCTCACATGGGCTGCTGTAATTGTGGGTGGGGATGACTCACCTATGCTGGTATTAGCAGAAGGATGGTTGGAGGATGCAGTACTCCGAGGTGAGAGTGGGTTACTGTGATCAAACCTATTAAAGAAGTTTTTTATTTGGTTTGCTCTCTCCACGTCTGTCTCGATGGCGGCACCTCGCTTCGAGCTGCAGCCAGTGATAATCTTCATCCCATCCCACACTTCCTTCATGCTGTTATTCTGCAACTTCTGCTCCAGCTTTCTCCTGTACTGCTCTTTCCCCCTGAGCTGGACTCGGAGTTCCTTCTACACGCGTTTAAGCTCATGCCGATCACCGCCTTTAAAAGCCCTTTTCTTCTGGTTTAAAAGGCCTTTGATGTCACTTGTAATCCATGGCTTGGTGTTAGCATAGCATTAAATCCCAAACGTAAAAAATATAATGAAATATTAAATGTAGGCAAATATATTCACAGTAGCCTACTATTAATACAGTAATAAAAATGGGTCAACAAATCAATTAAATGTCAGATTCATGAATATTACCTCAGTCACGCATTGCAACGGAAGATTCCATAAAATTGTCGAGTCGCAACAGGTAACAATCTGCAACGCGATGAGATGCTACACCGATGGCGATGCGTGTACATTCTTGTATGATCTGGAAACCTCCAATTCAGCTTAACCGTGAACCCCAAATGTGCTCGAAAGAACAAGAATAACATCTGCAGATATAAAACCGCCACGATCAGACAAGGGAGAGTAGAGTCGGATTGAATCATACGAGGCGCTTAAGAACCAGGAGTGATTTTAATAAGATAAATTGGTAGTGCATAGTGTGTGTAAATAAATTACGATAAAGACTTTTTACTTAAACGTGCGTACATCGAACGTGAAAAAGAATAATTATTACTCCGTAATTTTATTATGGATCGATGGTTAAAAATGGGTAGTTTTATCAAATCTGACAAAAAGATGGACGAGCAATCAATTGCTTCTTCTTCTACTTCAATCCCTGATTTGGTACCAATACAGGGTGACGATACTGAAAGTTGTAGTGAGCCACCGTCTCTCCAGACTGAAACCAAAGAAAAAATAGGCGAACATAGTAAGACAAAAGAGAAGAAACAAAAATATGACAGCGACTATTTACGAATGGGTTTTTATTTTACCAGGGTTGAGTCAGAACCTAAACCACTTTGAGTTATTTTGTAATGAAGTCCTGGCCAACAGCAGTTTATAACCTTCACTTCTTTGTAGACACATTGAAACAAAACATCCAACGCATAAGAATAAACCTATCGTAATGACTACACAGGGGTTCACCAACTTGTTCCGGTTTTTGAAGGGGCTGACAAGGAGAAAAGGTTGAGAATCGCTGCCCTAGACTAAACAGTCTGTCTAGAATCCCGTACACACTCCGTTGTTGCCTTTGGGAGCTACGTCTCTTGATTTGATCCTTCCCTATATAATAGTAGGCAGACTTTAAGAGCTAAATAAATTCCATAATATTACCACATTCAAGTATCAGACGAGAGTTGGGAACCTGGCCCAGCCCCTCTTTTTTACATGATGTTTGCCTTTGGCCCAGAAAGAGGAGATAGTGTAAGGAGAAATAAAATGAAGAATTGGGTTTGTAGCGTCTGTATAAGTTTTTTTAAATATCTGCTTCTACTGTTATATTTCTACTTTTTGATTTGAATGCATTTGAATTTTCGAATCTAATATATTCTGCAGGCACCTGCACTTGTCATGACTCTTTGCACCGGTGCTCATCAGCCTTTCCTTTTCATCTTATCTTACACTGCAGGCAGAGCACAACAGAACACTGTTTTGCTTTATTGCCATGCAAGCTTCCTAAACACTGCTGCGCCCATTTCAGGAGATTTGCTATATCTGTAAACTGTATTAAAATGTCCAACAAAATATACAATGGTGCCATTATTTTAAGGATACTTTAAAGAACTGCTTTCAATAATAGTCCCATATGACACATAATAAGCCGGCTTCCACTTTGTTGTTAGAGGTCATTCTGCATAGGTCAAAAACTTTGAGGTTTAGTGAGTGATTATGTGCGATTTATAGAAATTTTGGCTATTTATGTGGGACTGAAGTTTCTTTTCTTTCTTTGATTTCTTTTAATTTTGTCATGCATGAAATCACAAGTTTAAATCGCATATTCATCAGACCACTAGGACAGCATTTTTTCACTTAAGAAACATAGCAAAAGTTAGACCTCTTATATCATTGAAAGATGAGGAGAAATTAATTCACACTTTTGTTTTCAGTAGACTAGATTACTGTAACGCACTCCTCTCAGGACTACCCAAAAAAGACATCAATCATTTGCAACGAGTGCAGAATGCAGCTGCTAGAATCCTAACTGGGAAAAGAAAATTGAACACATTTCTCCAGTTTTGATGTCACTACACTGGTTACCTGTGTCTTTCAGAATTGACTTTAAAATTCTGCTTATGGTTTATAAAGCCTTAAATAATCTCGCCCATCTTATATATCGGAATGCCTGACACCCTATATTCCAAATCGTAACCTTAGATCCTCAAATGAGTGTCTCCTTAGAATTCCAAGAACAAAACTTAAAAGAAGTGGTGAGGCGGCCTTCTGCTGCTATGCATCTAAAATCTGGAATAGCCTGCCAATAGGAATTTGCCAGGCAAATACAGCAAAGCACTTTAAAACACTGCTGAAAACACATTACTTTAACATGGCCTTTTTATAACTTCACTTTAACTTAATACTGATACTCTGTATGTTCAATTCATCATAATAACTATTCAAGGTGGCTCCAAAATCCATACTGACCCCTACTCTCTCTTCTGTTTCTTTTTCCGGTTTCTTTGTGGTGGCGGCCTGCGCCACCACCACCTACTCAAAGCATCATGATGCACCAACATTGATGGACTGAAAGCCAGAAGTCTACGTGACCATCATCATCAGGTCCTTCCATGAGAACCCTAAATACAAAGAGGACTGTTTGACTTATGTTAGGTAGATTGCCCAGAGGGGACTGGGCGGTCTCTTGGTCTGGAACATACAGATTTTATTTTTTTCTCCAGCCTTTGGAGTTTTTTTTTGTTTTTTCTGTCCACCCTGGCCATCGGACCTTACTCTTATTCTATGTTAATTAATGTTGACTTATGTTTATTTTTTATTGTGTCTTCTATGTTTCTATTCATTTTGTAAAGCACTTTGAGCTACATTTTTTTGTATATATATGTGCTATAAAAATAAATGTTGATTGATTGATTGAATGATATTATTAATTCATGCTATGTGTGTGCAAAGCCATACTATAAGCTTTAATAATTCTTTGCATTTATATAGCGCTTTTCTCACTACTCAAAGCTCAGCAATTGCAGGTTAAGGGCCTTGCTCAAGGGCCCAACACAGCAGAGTCCCTATTGGCATTTACGGGATTTGAACCAGCAACTTTCCGATACACCCGTGGTCCCAATTAACAAAGACAGAAGACAAGTTTATCCTACTTAGAGATAGTTTGTTTTTGCTTTGTAATATTGTAAAAAGTAATATTTCTTGTTTTCTTTTTAGCTTCATGACGGAGAGCTTGGGTTGAGCTGCCTGTCTTGTTCCTATTGGTTGTGTGTTTTTTTTCAGAAGAAGCTATCCCAGGTGTATTTTTCTTGAATGATGGCTGTGACTGCTTTTTTCCCCTCTGGAGTCATCTGTGCATTTTGGTTTCCTCCCACTGTCCTGTGCCAAACATACCTTCACCTACAAGATACATCAATGAGGCATCTTCACTAGATACCTTTGTAGGATTTGAAAAATAAATTTTAAATTGGTTAGTTAATTATCAGTTTTGCCTTTGGCAATAATGGTAATTAATGAAACAATCTGGCAAGGCTCCTACTTTATTTATCTGATCTTTCTGTTTTTGGAGTAGCCTTTAAGCATATATCGAGGTAACTGAAGCACACTCATTTTAAGGAGCAGAATAATCCAATTTATTAATAAACACAAGGATTACAGAAGTATGATAAATGCATATATATTGACACAGAAGACGAGACAGACTAGACAGACAAACATATACAGTAACATTGAGAGGCCATCTATTTTCTTTGTCCTTGCTAGAGAAACGTAAGCTGAGAATCTGATTCACACCATTTTATCAGATGAAGTCCAGGCAGATCTTGGTAGAAGCCGGAGTTCAGATACTTAGTTTGGAATGCATGTTGGGAATGGCGCAGATGGATGGATGCCTATATCCCGGTTAAATCAGTTTTCTTAAAAGGCCTAGTGTGCCATGAAAGCCTAGCCATTCTTTCTGACAACCTGACAACTTACATTGGATCCTTCCGATCAAGAGAATCAATGATAACACAAGAAATGTGTTGCTGAGCTGCTGATTGCCTTTCCCTGTCATGAAGAATAAATTCTGCAACCCTTATTTCAGGTGCATGACCTCACAATCTCAAGCTTCAAATCCTTAATCAAAACTTGTGATGATAGAGGAGGATGGGAAAATAAATTTACAGGTGTGATGACCCCAAGGAACATCTTTAGTTAGACAGCTGCCTTCTGCTAAATAAAGAAACAAAAACCCAGGAAACAATGCCCTCTTTTCTGAAACAAGACCATGAATGTGCAAATTCTGACCCCAACTCATCCAAGAACCTCTCTAGTGTTTGCTGTCATAGGAGTCAAGCAGAAAATCTCATGTCCCCAGGATGGATACTCAAAAGCTGCACTTTGGTATCATGCCCATGAAGATAGTGAATAGGAAGGAGACAAACACAGCCTGACTTACGTGGATTTTAAATGGATTTGACTTAATGCCAGTTATTGTGTGTAAAGGAAGTTCACACAAGCAAGTAAAGCTGCTGATGTTGTGCTATGGGTGGCTGAACTTTTTTGGTGCCTAGTAGTTCCCATAGTGGAAGCACAGCTTCTGAGCTTTTAGAATAAAGGCTACAGAGTACAGAAAAGTAAAGAAGAACACAGAGATAGAGTGCAAGTGAAAGGAGAAATTAGCTGATGGCAAACCTACTCAGGTTTTTTATTTGCTTTTGTCACGGAAAACAATGCACTCAGTCATCAGAGAAGACTTCTAGGGAATTTGTTCTCAAAGTGGCACTGTACAGGGAATACCAGCACGGAGTGCCAGAAGTGCATTCTGTTAAGCTTTCCAGCAGTCAAAATCTCTTTGCATTTTATGTTTTACATTACTGTAAACTCTAATCCCTATTTGAGTAATTTCAGTGTTGCTTACTGCAGTTTTACACAAGTCAGCATAAAAAAAAACTTGAATAAAGCTCTTGTTGGTTGTCTGTGCTTTCCAGCAGGTAGCATGACCAGCTGGCATATAAAAGTAAAAATACATTTACAGATGTGCCTCAAAGCAGCCAGGTTTTTGGCAATGACCAGGATAGAAAAAAAAAAAGTTAGAACAGTGTATGGTAAAAAAACGCTAATGTGCCCTAAAGCTAGCCTGAAAAAATAAGAAGCTAACAGCAAAACTTTGTAGAGCTTGCAAGAGGTTGCTTCACCCACTGGCTCTAGCACAGTCAGCATGGGCTCCTACCAAAATCATTAGCTTCAAAATGAACATTAGAGCACCTCAGCACCAAAAAGGCAATAGCCTTAAACTAACAAATAAAAGCAAGAACACAAAACAACCCAATATACCAAAAATATAAACAAAAATAAGCTACCAAAACATGCTAATATCAAGTTATCAGATAATGTTTCTAGGTCAGCATATATAGCGCCCAAAATGGCTGCCAAGACCACATGTCCATCCCTGTGATGTCACTTGCATCTCACATGGTCATGTCAATCATATCTTGTGACCACACCCCTGTGATGTCATAACATGGCGGCCATCTTTGGTTCCTAACCACAGTGATAGATAACCATAAAAACTCTACTTAAATTAATTAGATAATGTGAAATAATCATTAAATAAATTTGTTTATTTGCACAACGTGCCTGGTGTCAACGTATGTCAAAATCCATTAAAAATTAGTTCTGACTCATTGGTATTTGTTTAATTTCTGTGTGAATAAAAAAAATAAATAGAGTGTGAATACCTATATTTTGTATATAACCTCTTGATCTTTTTGGAAGCAGGTGATCTGAAGCTGCCCTTTAATTGGTTGCTTTCAGATTTTTCCGGGGATGCAGCTCTCTGCGCCCCAGACACTCAAACATTTCTTGGCAATGAATTAGTATTGTACTATGTTTCTTAATCTAATGTGATTTAACAATCGCGTTGACATATATCAATGGTTCACAGTTCACACCTGCCTTTAATGTTACGTAACCACAGATCAGCGAGTGTGAATTTAAGGAGATGGCAATTTCAAGTGGAACTTGGATTATTTCTTTTATGAAACACTCCTTCAGAAATGGTTCATAAAAAGTAAGATAAAGGAGCTTGGATCGGACCGACCTGACTTAAGAATTCAGAAGCAGGCAAGTAATCAAGGACGAGCTTACATATAGACTTTTTCCAGCTCTTGTTAAAACAAACAGAGTTGGCTAACTAGGTGTGTTAATTTGTGTGGAGAAAGTAATGTAGCAATGCCAGAGACATCTGTGGCTCTTCTCAACAAAAACATTTGCTTTAAAATAAAGGTTTCAGACAGCTCTCTGTGTAAAAACAAAGTAGTATGCACACTGCAATGAAGAGCAGGCCATGCTAACATCTGTAAACTTCAATAAACTAACCTGGCTGGAGAAACTATTGGAACCGTGCAGGTGAGTTATGAGCTTCCAAAATTAAGGCTATGTATTATAGCATTGTTGCTTTTGTATTGAAATGATGATAAAGTGTCACATTATTTGGCAACTATGAATACAGAAAGGGCAGGTCCTGAGATTTTTAAATTCCTGAGTTTTAGGGTTTTTATGTAAGTGATCACTTCTCTAAACCATGAATTAAAAAGGCTGAGAACACTGAGAATGCTGTGGTGCCTAAACCTCTAATGTAACAACTCTTGCCTTGATAATAAAGGGCCTTCTTAGCAGAACTATTTGCATACATCTTGACAATAGACTTGGGATATTGTGATTTAAGTGGTTTGTTATTCTTGCAAGCATTTCAAAATCAGTCTTTGATACTTTGGTTCCATGCTCCATTGTGCAGGTGACTTTTGGTTTTTTTTTCATAGTGTGCACTAAAAAGATATCTACGCTGGCATCTGAAAATGTGAACAGACTTTAGCAACTGGTTGAATGCTAGGAAGGAAAAATACTGATGACAGTGGCTTTAAGCAATTTTACAGACATGTTCAAAATAATATTACAGACATGACCACAGCCCAAAGACATGCAGGTTATGTGCATTGGCAATTCTAAATTGTCCCTAGTGTGTGCTTGGTGTGTGTTTTTGTGTGTGTGCGTGCCCTGCGGTGGGCTGGCACCCTGCCCGGGGTTTGTTTCTGATCTGAGGATGTAGTAACTTTACATGTTTACATAATTCATAGTGTGCTGTATAATTACAAAACATGCAAACGCACTGTCTTTTTTTATACATTGTGTATTTTATTCCCTTAGTGTCCTTTAGTAATAGGGTTACTGTTTGTTAAGGTCATGCAAGTTAAGAAGGTGATCTAAGCAAGAGCTTGAGATAGAGAAAAATATTCTGTTGACAGTATTGTTCACCGTATAGTTTGGGTGATATCATGCCAGTTAAATGTTTTTTTTTTTTTTGTTTGTTTGTTTTGTTTTGGCCTCATCATAAGGCCATACTTTTAGTTTCTTCTTATAATAGCCAAGTAGGATAGATTTTTATTTTTAATGGCTGGGTCTATGAATTTGTGTGTGAGCATCTTCCAATGTTGTGTGCATTACTGAGCAGGGTTTTATTAGAGGATCCTCCTCGTTCGGCTGCTGATGGTCAAGTTCTATAAACTGTCTTATCTGGCTAAAAAAGTTTTCGCTAACCTACAACAACAACAAATACCTTTATGTATATAGCACATTTTCATACAAATAATGTAGCTCAAAGTGCTTTACACAATTAAGAAAGAGACAAAGTAAGAATTAAAATAAGAGAACAAAAGTAAGGTCGGATGGCCAGGGAGGACAGGAAAAACAAAAAAAATAAACTCCAGATGGCTGGAGAAAAAATAAAATCTGCAGGGGTTCCAGGCCATGAGACCACCCAGCCATTCCACCTAACATAAATAATCAGTCCTCTTTGTATTCAGGGTTCTCATGGAAGGACTTGATGATGACGGTCACGTGGACTTCTGGCCTTTAATCCATCAATGTAGGGACAACACGGTGGTTTGATTAGGTGGTGGGAGGGCAGGTCGCCACCACAGAAAACTGGAAAAAGAACAGAAGAGAGAGTAGGGGTTAGTACAGATTTTGGAGCCACCATGAATAGTAATGATAATTAATTGAATATACAGAGCATCAGGGTTAAACTAATATGAAGTTACAGGAAAGCCATGTTAAAGTACAGGGTGGGCCATTTATATGGATACACCTTAATAAAATGGGAATGGTTGGTGATAATAACTTCCTGTTTGTGGCACATTAGTATATGTGAGGGGAAACTTTTCAAGATGGGTGGTGACCATGGTGGCCATTTTGAAGTCGGCCATTTTGGATCCAACTTTTGTTTTTTCAATAGGAAGAGGGTCATGTGACACATCAAACTTATTGGGAATTTCATAAGAAAAACAATGGTGTGCTTGGTTTTAACGTAACTTTATTCTTTCATGAGTTATTTACAAGTTTCTGACCACTTATAAAATGTGTTCAATGTGCTGCCCATTGTGTTGGATTGTCAATGCAACCTCTTCTCCCACTCTTCACACACTGATAGCAACACACAGGGAGAAATGCTAGCACAGGCTTCCAGTAGTTTCAGGTGCTGCACATCTCGTATCTTCACAGCATAGACAATTGCCTTCAGATGACCCCAAAGATAAAAGTCTAAGGGGGTCAGATCGGAAACCTTGGGGGCCATTCAACTGGCCCACGATGACCAATCCACTTTCCAGGAAACTGTTCATCTAGGAATGCTCGGACCTGACACCCAAAATGTGGTGGTGCACCATCTTGCTGGAAAAACTCAGGGAACGTGCCAGCTTCAGTGCATAAAGAGGGAAACACATCATCATGTAGCAATTTCGCATATCCAGTGGCCTTGAGGTTTCCATTGATGAAGAATGGCCCCACTATCTTTGTACCCCATATACCACACCATACCATAAATTTTTTTGTTCCAACAGTCTTGGAGGGATCTATCCAATGTGGGTTAGTCAGACCAATAGCGGTGGTTTTGTTTGTTAACTTCACCATTCACATAAAAGTTTGCCTCATAATTGAACAAAATCTTCTGCGTAAACTGAGGGTCCTGTTCCAATTTTTGTTTTGCCCAGTCTGCAAATTCAGTGCGGCGATCTTCGATGTTAATGTTGATTTATTTTGTTTTATAATTGTGTCTTTCATTTTTCTATTCTTTAATATGTAAAGCACTTTGAGCTACTGTTTGTATGAAAATGTGCTATATAAATAAATGTTGTTGTTGTTGTTGTTAATCTGGGTCATCCTCATTGAGATGCTGCAGTAGCTGGAGTTTGTAAGGGTGCCATTTGTGAGTAGCTAATATCTGCGAAGGATGTTGACTAATGCCACTCTCCAGTGACATGCGGCGAGTGCTATGCTGTGGGCTCTTGCTGAATGAAGCTAGGACAGCCACTGATGTTTCTTCATTAGTGACAGTTTTCATGTGTCCACATTTTAGCAAATCCAACACTGAACCAGTTTCACGAAACTTAGCAAGCAGTTTGCTAACTGTAGCATGGGAGATGGGTGGTCTCGTAGGGTGTCTTGCATTGAAATCTGCTGCAATGATCCGGTTACTGCGTTCACCAGACATCAACACAATTTCTATCCGCTCCTCACGTGTTAACCTCTGCGACATGTCAATGGCTGTAAACAAAGAGAAACTTGTAAATAACTCATGAAAGAATAAAGTTACGTTAAAACCAAGCACACCATTGTTTTTCTTGTAAAATTCCCAATAAGTTTGATGTGTCACATGACCCTCTTCCTATTGAAAAAACAAAAGTTGGATCCAAATGGCGACTTCAAAATGGCCACCATGGTCACCACCCATCTTGAAAAGTTTCCCCCCTCACATATACTAATGTGCCACAAACAGGAAGTTATTATCACCAACCATTCCCATTTTATTAAGGTGTATCCATATAAGTGGCCCACCCTGTAATGTGTTTTTAGCAGTTTTTTAAAGCCTGGCGAATTTCTATTGGCAGTCTATTCCAGATTTTAGGTGCATAACAACAGAAGGCCACCTCACCACTTCTTTTAAGTTTAGCTCTTGGAATTCTAAGCAGACACTCATTTGAAGGTCTAAGGTTACGATTTGGAATGTAAGGTGTCAGACATTCCAAAATATAAGATGGAGCAAAATTATTTAAGGCTTTGTAAACCTAGTTTCATATATGCCCGCCCATTAACAAATTTCTAGTTACACCACTACCACTACTATTACTAATAATAATTCATTTCATTTATATAGCACTTTTCTCACTAGTCAAAGTTCTCTATGTGTAGGTAGCATTTCAGTCTGTGTATGTGTTTTTTTTTCCTTTAATATTCTCCTGAGCTATAAAGTGCTGCTCCAGTTTGTTCCCTCAAAAACTGCATCCCCACACAGTTTTTTTTCACCACCTGCCTCTGCCCCATACATTGATCCTTAGTCCTTTGTTATCTTTTCACAAAATTTGCATCTTTCTGAAAGTCTACATTTGTTCTTTTTCATGCCTGTTCTGCTAAACTAATTAGATTTTTGTTTCTCTTTCTCTCTACTGATTCCTGTCCTACATGTTTCATGAACCTTATATAAAATAAAATTACACTAACTGGGATTGTATAATAAGTGCAGGTTCTCGATAGGTCCATCAAAAATGATTTTATAGCTTACCATTGAAGGAGATGGATTAAAAAAGTGGAAGATATTCTCACACTTATAAAGTAATTACACAGAGTACATTATTGCTTCTCACAGGATACTGTAAGTGAAATATTTAAATAATTGCTGTCAACATTTTGGCAGCAGTACTACGCCATTTCTCTGCCACTGGTTTACCGCATTGTCTGATATTTGGCAGCTCATCAAATGACAATAACTACAAATGTTTACTGAAAAGTTGACTCATTGGGAAAATTTAAAGAAGCCGTGCTACATGCTGTGATGAGAAAAAAAAAAAACTTTAAGAGGAATTTTAGAATAATAGTTTTTTTTTTTAATACGTTGTTTGCACATGCAGTGAAATTCTTTTTTTAATGTCAGATCCAATGAAGCAAAAGGCTTTGAAATCATGAAATTCAGTCATTCAAAACAACAAGAAAACGTTTTGAAAAATGACACAGCACCTTATTTTTGTCTTCATTTTTCATGTGGTCTCTAATTTGTCCCCTCGAGCTTTGGTTTTATATTTAGTGTTTACTCTAATTTTCAGTTTAAAGGGAAATCGCTCTCTTCTTCTATGTGTAACCACAAAATAAAGGGTAATTTTAAAAACAATTTTATGAGGTTTAATTAAAAGGGTGTCATTACTGCCTCACAGTGCATACATTCTTGTTAAATTAATGCTTTCTTTAAGAATTTTTCGTGGCCATTTTGTGTTTGAATTTGACATAATGTTACAAGGATAATAAATTCATAATAAAATATTCTTATATCTGCTTAATCTGTTATACTTGTTTAAACTAGGGTATGGGGGGCAGGAAGTTTAGGACAAACCAGGTTTAGAATTGTATTTGAAGGAACAAACAATAATGTAAAAATAAAATGCATTCTATGCAAAATTAAAATGAGTAGCACGTTAAAAATAGCTTGCCTTTATGATAGAAGTATATAGGGATAAACATTTTTAGGAAAGATAAATAAAACAGAAAAGGAGGTGGAGTTGCTGTTTATGTCAAGCAATTTAAACACAAGTCCTATTGAATTGGAAGATGAACCCCACCTTAGTGAGAACATCTGGCTTTGTCTGGAAAGCATTAGGGAAAGAGGTCTTATTTTAGAAGTGCGTTATAGATCGCCCAATGCAGACAATAATTTTAAGGCAATATCTTTTTGGTAATATTAAAAAGGCAAGTTTACAGGGGCATATTATAGTTATTGCAGACTTTAACTACCTGAATATTAACTGGGATAACCTTGCAAATAGTGGAGCACAAGAGCAGGAGTTTTTAGAAGTAATCAGTGTGGTATAGCGGGTCCACGGCTTCAAAAAAAAAAGGGCCAGTTTTAAATCCATGGAGCCGTGTTGCCGACCGCGGGGAGTTAATGAGGTAGTTGAAGCGAGTCGCACCTGCACATGCGGGTGTAATAGTTCTTAATTGCTTCATTGGCTTCCTGCTGTGTGTAATCGTGCCCATAGAGAGCTGAGTGTATAAATATGGGTTGGCACAAGGAAAAAAGGGGAGAAATCAAAGATGGGAGAATAAAAGAAAGGAGAGAGATCAAAGATGGAAGAAATCAAAGACGAGAGGGAAAAGGTTTAAAAAAGACAGGGAGGTTAAAAGACGTGAAAGGCAGCCCTGGGAATGATGGTCTGGTCACCTGGAAGGAGGAGACAGTACAAGCTGGAGACCCGTGAAGGAGCGTTAGCTGTGGCACTCTAGGGGCTAGTTCGCCCCACTGATCATTCGGGTGTAGTGTGGCGAGCAAGGCAGGTGCCCTCCCTAGGCTTCCGAGGTGCGACCACGTAAGCACAAAGGAAGAAGGGAGGCAGCCAAGACGGAGGCCGGCCGAAAGGAGCTCATAGCTGCTGAGTCTCCGCCAGCTACGCAAGTAATGGGTGAGCCGGGGAGAATGAAAAGGAGGTGGGCTGAGATGAGGAGGAGTTAGTCTGTATTTTTACTTCGGATTTAAGCGGATTTATTTATTGATTTTTTTATTCCCATTTTTTATGGATTTATTAATGTACTTCTTTTAGAACACTGCACAATTGACACTTTTGTTGGTTTTACTTGTGTTTTGACTTTTCTTTTAATAAAAGCAGCTGAGCACTTTTTCCACCATCATCAGTGAATTGTTCTCATATGTCAGCTCATCTCGGTCATAACTATTGATGGTGATGGTTCAGCAGACTCCCATGTGGGAAGAGGGAGTCTGTAGGGGACCTTCATCGTCACAATCAGTGCCTGTTTTTAACATATTATGCTAAAGCAGGGGAGGCCTATCAAAATTTACATTTTGTAATAATCAGGATAGAATTGAGGGTGTAGCAGTGACGGAACAACGAGGGTTAAGTGACTAATCTAATACAGCTCTCCGTGTTTTGCAAGAGTGAGGGTGCTAATACTAAAACTGCTAAGTTTAATTTCAATAGGGCAAATTTTGAGCAGATGCCGCAAAGTCTAAGGAGGATAGAATGGGAAAAGCTAAGTGCAGAGATAGCTGAAGAGCTGTGGAACAGGATTAAAAATGTTTTACATAGTGTATAATACAGGATAGGTACATATCTGAATTTGGAATTAGTAGGAAATTAAAAAAGAAACTTCACAGTGGGTTATAAAGAGTTAAAAATAAAGGTGCAAAGGAAAAAAAACAGCTGTAAAAGGTGTATAAGACTAATGTGCCGATTAGAACCATAGGGTGTGAGAGAGCATTAGAGCAGCCATTAAGAAGAATATTACACAGGCTAAAAGGCAGTTAGAGGGGAAGATAGCAGATAAAGGTGAAAGATAACCCAAAGAGATTCTTTCTGTATTTTAGTAGTAAAAGGACAGTTAAGCAGGAGCTAAAGTGCATTAGGAATAGTAAAGGGAAATTAAAATTAAATTTAAAGGGGAATTAAAAAAATATGGACAGTGAAACACCAGATGCTCTAATTTTCTGAGGTCTTCACATATGAGGAACTAAATAACCTCCCAGTAGTAAAAGGGACTACTAAGGATGATTTAGAAATTGTAGAGGGAGAAGTTCTGCTTAGATTAAATAGGCTAACATGAAACAAATAACCAGGAGCAGATAATATTTACCTTTAAGGTCTTAAGGAGGTTAGCAAGTACATATTGTCACACACGTGCGAGTTGGAGGCAGTCAAAGAGCCTAAAGGTGAATGAAATCTCGCGAGACAAGTGTCTATCAAGTGGTACTTACCTGAATCTCTTTTAACCTGCACAAAACTGGAAGAAAAATAAATCTCTCCATTTCCAGCTCCAAAATGGCCGCGATGATGTCACTTCCGGTTCCACTCCAATGACGCCACTTCCGGTTCTACAATCAACTACTTCTGTCTACTCCTGATGATGTTGGTTCCGTGTTCCCGCCTCCAATCGTCACTTCTGGCCAACCATTTCCTCTACCATCATACATTGTGTTATAAAAATTCCATCTTGTTACAGTAAATCATTCAATCTGTACTGAAAAGTCATTTGGATCGCTTACTTTATTTCAATTGACTGGACGACAATATATGGGGATGATCCCCAAATCTTTTTCTATCTTGAAGACTCTTTAATTATCACAATATATAAACCTTTGATGCATATTTTTTACAAATTCACTGGACAATGAGGAAATTTTGAAGGACTGGAAAATGGCAAATACAGGGAGTGCAGAATTATTAGGCAAGTTGTATTTTTGAGGATTAATTTTAATATGGAACAAACACAGTGCTATCAGTCAATCCAAAGTGTTAATAAACCTGAAACCTGAATGTTTCACAACGGAAATGTGAGTGTGAACATCATTAGGGGAATACATATGTGTGCACAATTATTAGGCAACTATTAGTGTGCAGATTTATTATGCAACTAAAGGAAAAATGAAAATTTTCCCATCTCACTTGTTTATTTTCATCTGTTATAGTGAGAATAATAAACAAACACCTCAAAATTTACAAATAAACATCTCTGACATTTCAAAAAAATAAATCAATCAATGAATGACCAATATAACCACCCTTCTTT
>NW_024383498.1:0-40894 GCF_016835505.1 Polypterus senegalus
ACCCTTGGAGTGGCCGCCCTGGGGGGGCCCCCCAGGGCCAGGGGCCCACCGGGGCAAAACACCAGACGTGGCAGATAGAGGGGCAACTGGAGGGGGGGACGGGACTGCATGTCTGCCTGGGGGGTTCCCAACCGGGATCCGAGCTTTTTCGGTGGTGGTGCTAACCCCTGTACCAGTGCCTCCCCCAACCCTGTTGATTGAAAGTGAAATTTTTTTTAATTTATTCAAGGTTCCCTTTTATCTGTAGGCACGTTTGCATGAAGATCTCATGGTCTGCCTGTTCAAAATGTTGAAAAAGTCCACAGTTTCCGGGGTGATTTATTTTCCCAGATAATGATATCTTACTAGGGGGAAAATTTAATGTTCTCCCATGTCTGCGGGGTTTTCCTCCCACAGCCCAAAGACACGGTTAGGGATTGGCGATTCAAAAATTGGCCTAGTGGGGCCCCTGCGGGGCTGGCGCCCTCCCGGGTTTTTTTTTCCTGCCGCACCCGTGTTGGCGGGGATTTCGGGACCCCCAGACCCTGTAATTTGGGAATAGCGGTTGGATCATGGAGGGATGGATGGTAAATTATCATCATCTGACCCATTGACCCCTTCTTTTTTACCTTCTAGAGCAGGATTTGTTGGATGCCAGTTTAACTTTTTTTTTCTTTTAAACCCAGAATGGGAGTACAGAAGTTTTGTAAATCGACATGATTCAGGAGCATCTTCCCCCCCGCCGCACCCTTATCCTGATGGGGGGCCCACAGATGATCCAGCTTGCCTGCAACCCCCCCTAACAAGCTTGGCTGCACTGGCCATTCATTTTTAGCGATGCAGTCTGCCGTCGTTGTCCGCATCCTTTTGTTCTCGGGGACAAGAGAGTTCTGGGTAATGGGAAATGGGGAGTGTTTTTCTGTAATGTTTTCCCAGGTATCTGAAGGCTGAGTTTTCTGGTTTGCCTCCCTTTGAATTCTAGGCGGCTGCATTAGTCATAAAAAAATTTAGCCATCTTAGGGGGTTTATTTGAAGATGTAACTTTATAAATTAAAAACTATATTCCATATACCATTGGAATTATTCTGAACTATTTATTTATACTGATAATTTTCATTTAATGATGCGGGGAGTTTCAGGAAGTGCAAGCTTTTCCCCTTTCTTGATAAAGCCCACCATTTCGCATTGTATCAAACCCTAAATTGATATGCTCATTTGCTGGTAATAAGTGTTTTTGGGTTTTATTTTTCCCCAAATTATAAAAGGAGGATTTTAAAGCCTGGGTGTTTCAATAAGAATTGAAAAAAAAAAAAAAACCAGAACCCCCTTTTACCTTTTCAAGCAGTTGGGGGCCCCTTTTCAGCCAAGTCAAACATCATCTGTTTGTCGTGAGGTGGCCTTACTGCAAATGGCCAACCAAATGCCATACCATAAATAATGTGGTGTGGAACCCGTGGGTTGGGGTTTTTTTTTGTTCTTTTCTGAACTCGGTGGGGGTGAAAGTTTGAATTTATAATTTGAAATGGCCGTGGGTAAACGCTGCTGCCTCCAGGGAGACCTGGGTTTGTTCCGGCCCTCCGGTGGAGTTTAGTTTCCCGGGTCCTGTGGGGGTTTCCCCCCACAGTCCAAAGCCATGCAGGTTAGGTCAATCCAAAGTCCTAGTGTGTGTGTGTGTGTGTGTGCCGGTTGGGGTGGCACCCCGCCCGGGGTTTGCCTGCCTTCGGGCTGTGTTTGGGATTCTCCAAAAGACCCCCCTGAACCTGGGTCAGATATGGGGGGATGGTTGTGATGCCCAGTGTGCCTTCCTTGGATTGCCCTGTTCCAGGGGCATTGTAAATGGATGTAAATGAAACAGATGAGCAGCTAAACTGGGAAAACCAACCAATTTATTAACCAACCCAAGAGGGATTTTGCTGTTAATTGCCCTTTATTTAATTCCATGACTCGTTGTTTCCTCATTCTGCCACAGCAGACATTTCCAAAAATTATTTTCTGTTTTTCTAAGACCACCATTGAGACATTTTTGACCTGGAGACATCCTTTCGGACCTTCACCTTTTTTATTTTCAAAGTTGTGTGATGAAAAGGTTTTGTGTCTCAATTGTCTGGTCTCAATAAGGAAAAAAAGACAACAGGGTTTGAGGCAAAAGAAGTTAATTGAACCAAACTGGTCCCTAATGAAGAAGATGGTTAGAATGAAAACCGAGCCACTGGGCCCTCCAGGACCGGGGTTCGGGGAACCCCGGCCCGACTATAACTCAATGATCGATTTTGTATTCATATCTTTGATCTACAGCCATTGTTTGAGTGCTCAGGTGAAGAGGGGGGCTGAGCTCCCAAACACTCTTTTCCCAGGAGCAATGGAGACCTGACCGGGGACCTCAAGAGACTGAGGAGGAGTCTGAGGTTCCAGGATTTCCTGATATCTGTACAGTGGTCTGTCTGCAGAGAGGGGCCACCCATCGGGGGGTTTCACCTCAGCAGTGACTTTCATGTATCTGGTGACTCTTCCATGAAGTCAGTAGACGGATTGGGAGAGCGGGGGGAAAAGGGAGGTCACTGAAAAGGGGGTGTGGTGCCCTGATTCCTGGTCTTGATACCCCAGAGTCCTGGTGCTTCCTGTTTTCTATGGTTTAGACATGGGCATACAGTGACCTAAATGAAGACTGGACCCCTTCATGTGTGTCTCCCCCGAGTTTTTTGGACCGCTTTGACTTTGTGTTACCTGGAGTCCTGAATGGGGACATTACCTTTGGAGGGGCGAGTTACAGCACTCGCCAGGGGGTGTTTGAGGGGATCCACCAATGACCCTCTTTTTTTGGGACCCAGGTTTGGGGCCGGGGCAGCCCAATAACACCTGGCTGGGAGATAGGGATTTCGGAGGGTAGGGGCCCCGGTCGCCTGGGGATTCCCACCGGGACCCAGAGCTGTTTTTCATGTGGTGGTGCGGAAACCACTTCCCAGAATGCCCCCCAACTTGCTTGACTTGTATCGGACCCACTGCCAAATTTGGGCCATAGAGTGGGGCAGGGGTAGATCAATCCAAAAAATCGAGATTTTTGCCCCGGTCGCCCCCTTTACCACAAGTGACCAGTACAATGCCTGCATTTCCATCTGCAGGGGATCTCTTAGTCCCCCCCCCACCCCAAGATATTTAAACCCCCTCTCTTCAGGCAGCACCACATCCATAACCTGAGAGGGATCCCACTTTTCCAGCTGGAACCAAAACCCCAGACTTGGGGGTCAGATCCTCATCCTGCCATTTCCCCTCAGATGCAAAAAAAAATGCAATTTGAGGTAAGCCGAAAACCAGCAGGACCACATCATCTGCAAAAGTGGTGATGGATGCTGGGGGCACTGAACGGGACACCCACTCCTTGGCGGCAAAAATTCTTTCCAAAAAAAATTCTGAACCAATCATTGACAGAGGGGAACCCCGGGCGACCCAAACCACTGCCAAAATGTGACCCGTTTTCACCTGATTGAAGGGGAGAGAATGACCCCCACAGCAACCCAAAGCCCCCCTTTGCCCCAAAGCCCCTTCAGGGAAGAAAAAAAGTCCACAAAACAAAGATTTTTGAAAAGCCCCTTGAACCCTTCATAATCCTTGGGGTATAAAGTGGCCCAGTGTTTCTCACACCCAATTTTTTGTTACACAACCCATCACCTTTGATTCCAGTCAGTACCTGCAGCTCTTCCATGCCCCACAATCTGCCCAAAGGGGAAGACCCCCTTCTCCTGCCTGGCATCCCTTTGTTTAGTGCTGGCTTCCACCTCATGATCTTCCCCCAGCAATGGGGGTATACGGGCCCCCTTAGGGAGATTGAAAGGGCCATTTGGGTTAAAACCCCCCATCCCCCCCCTAAATGGAAAAAAATTTTTTGTTTGGTGGGGTGTTGAGTTGAAATTCCCAGATGGGACCCCTTGCCAAACGCCCATTCTGCCCAGCATTTTTCCCCATTCTGATCCAAACCAAAACCAGGTGTGAGTAGTTGGCAGCCGCCCCTTTTCACCTGAGCACTCCCATATGTTTGTAGATCAAAGATAGAATAAAAATCATCATGGAGTTATAGTCGGGGACTGGCTTTGAACCCCGGGGTCCGGGAGGGCTGCAGGGCTGCGGGTTTTTCATTAACCATCTTCTTCATTAGGGCCCGGTTTGTGTTGCTAAAACTTTTTTTAGTTTTTTTTTCATTAATTTGTCGGCCCTTGTTGTTTTTTTTTCCCCATTACAGCCAGACAAAACGACACAAATGACCCCATACGACCACTCCCCCGGCCATTACACAAATATCGGAAATAAAGAAAGGTGGCCCAAAGGTGATCTTTTTCGATCCCCAAAAATCTTCCCCGTTTATGGGAAAAAACAAAAAAATCACATTTTTGGGAAAATGTCTGCTGTGGAAAGAGAGCAACGAGCCATGGTTAAATTTAATTTAAAAGCAAGAAGGGTTTCTCATTAAGATTTTGGGTTTGGGAATGAAATTGGGGGTTTTAAACCCCAGTTTAGCTGTCATCTGTTGGCTCGTTCATCTCTTTTTATCAATCCCCCTAAAAGGGAATCCCGGTTGTGGGACACTGGGCGAAACCATCCATTACCCAAACCCAGGGTCTGGGGATTTTTTGGAGCCAACCCGCCAAACAGGGCAGAAGGCGAAAAACCCCGGGAAAGGGGCGCCACCCCACCGAGGGCACACACACACACACACACAGAAAAATTTGGATTGCCAATGCACCAACCGATGTTTTTATGTGGGGGGGCCCACAGGGACAGGGGGGAGAACATGCAACCCCCAGGGAGGACCCGGAAAACCCCAGGTCCCCTTTAAATGGAGAATAGCTTTCATTAAACATTAGTTGGGAAAATTGTTAGTTTAAAACCCCAGTTTAGCTGGTCATCTTTGGCTCGTTACATCTTATTTCTGTCTGGCTATAAATGGAGACAATAATCAATTAAAGGGGATGAACCCAAAAACAGGGCTATTAAAATGAAGGCGAAAAGAGTTAATTGGCAGGAAAACAGGTCACTGATTGGGAAAAAGGGGGTGAGAATGAACCGCACCTGTTGCCCCCCAGGCCGGGATTTCACCCCCCTGGCCTGATATTCAGTGGCAATGGTCCCCCTTGTCGTGTTCTTTGATGGAGGGACATTCCGCCCTAAAGGCAGCAAGAGGAGGACAGTTGGGGCTGCTCAAGGTTTTCCAGGGGATTAGAAAGTATTAAAAGCTTCTGTTATAGTTTAATTTGAACTAATACATTTGCCCTTATCTCATAAACCCATAATGATAAAGTAAGGCATTTTAAAAAAAAGGTTTAAAATTTGTTAAAATTGAAACTGAAATTCTATTGTGTAAAATTCACCCCCTTTGTAGTGGCACTTTTATATTGAACTCAGAGGCATTTTTGTTTGCTTTCATTCTTCATCATAAATGGCTTAAGACGACCGGTACATGAAAACCCTTGAGATTTTGGCATTTGATCTCAACTTCCGGGGTAACAAATTTGGGGTCCCTTCGAGCCTTTTGACAAAATTGCCCCCCGCTACCTTTGAGATGTCATGAAGTAAAGCAAACCCAAGGTGACAAGAGACCCCCCCCTTTTCTAAAAAAGATCTTCAAAATGGCGGACACGTTTTTGGGACCCTAAAAAAAAATCATAAATGTTTGGGTTTGAGTGATCTTTAACTAGCTTTTTCCCGTATTGAGTAATATCACAGATATCTCTAATTATCATTCAGACTTTTGATGGGGGAAGCATACTCTTGTTTTGTCATCTGTGCCCCACACTGAACAGGGAAAAAAAGCAAAGGAGAGAGTTGGGGAGGAATGAAAGAAAATGATAGACAAGGTTAAAGGATATAAAAGACCACCATCCCAAGGGCTTGATGGCCCTGTGACAATAGGCAAATATTATAAGAAGTTGAAGGCCCAAGAGACGAGCCAACCCCCTTGGGGCCCCGACAAGAAGAAAAATCAACCTCGAAGGGGCAGAAGGATAGCGAATAAGCAAAAACCAAAGAAAATTTTCCCAAAGGGATAAAGCTGAACTTAAAGGAAAGGTCCATCAGTTCTCATCCACCACCAAAACCCCTTTTGGGCGGGGCCTAAAACCGAAGGGGGTAGGGGGGAAATAGGGATACGCCATTGCTGAACCCACCACATGAAAAACCCAAACCCTGGACCCCGATTGGGGACCTGAATGCGCGCGAGGGTGACACCCAGCACCACACTAGGCCGATGGAATGGAACACTGGGGGGTTTTTTTTTACAGTGGCCAGTGCCAGTTCCCACCAAACCCCCTAAGGTTTTACCCAGGATGACTCCACAAAAAAAAGACTGAATTTTTGAAAAATGCTTATTGACAAGCCAAAATGTTCGGGGAGAATGTCCTGTGGACAGATGAGTCAACACCGGAGCTTTTTGGAAGTCACATCATTTCTGTGCCCCAAAACGAACACAAAAGCCTTCAAAGAAATGAACACCAACCTACTGAAAAAATGAAGGAGGCACAGTTATTTTTTAGGGCCTTTGTGTTTTATGGGGTGCCTTGAGTCCTGCGGGGAACATGAACATCCAAGACTATCAAGACATTCTGAAGAAAACATCATGTTCAGTGTCAAAAGCCCCGCTCAGTCACGGTTGGATCTTCAAACAGGATAAGGGCCAAAACACACAGCTGAAACACCCAGAACAAGACTTTGGGACTGTTCTGAAGTGGCCTCTGGGGAACATCAGACACTAGGAAAGAACTGAAACATGCAGTCTGGAAGACCCGCTTCAGAGTTTCACAAGCGGAGCAGTTTGCCCAAATAACTTGGGGAATAAACCCGGGGCAGGGTGCCACCACCGACACACACCCCTTTGGTTCAAACCTAACCTGTTCTTAGGACGGGGAGGAAACCCATGCAGAAGGGCAGAAAAACCCAAAGGGGGCCCCGGGAAAGGAACCCCAGGTCCCCCTTTCGAGGCAGCAGCCCTGCGCCACCATACCCCCGCCCTGGTCGTGCAGCAAAAAAAGTTAGGGGCCCCCGCTTTTTTGTCCATGCCGTTTTTTTGATAATGTTTTGGTTAGTTTCTTAATTCCTTCAGTTGTGGGTTCTTTTTTTTTTTGTGGGGGGTTTAAGACGGGGGGCGCCCTGAAATGAAAGGACGGGGGAAGGAGTTTTTGGCGCTGCCTCCCGGGCGCTAGATGGCATTTCCCCCTGGTGTATAGCCCCTCCTGGGATTTGGGAGTTGCATCCAGCTTGGGGTCCCGCCGGGGGTGCTGGGGAAGGACCGGGGGTTTTTCCATAGCCGAAGTACCACAAGTCACGAGGGGGAAGCCGAAGTACTTTGGGCTGAAGAAAACCCAGGTCCATCGCCCGGAAGTGCAAGCATCCGGGTGGATGGGGACAGAAGCACTTCCTGGTGGACTTTTTAAAAGGACTGCTGAAACCCAGCAGGCAGGGGGAGTCAGGAGGGGACGAGGCTGGGGGTGGGGGGGAGAGAGGTTTTGTTTTTTGTTATTTGTGTTTTTTTGCCCGTTTATTGGTGGCTGGGTGCTTAGGACACTATTAAGAAGAAAAAGTAAAAATTTCCCATTGTTTTTTTCCTTGGGTTCTGGGGTCTGTCTGTTGGTTTTAAAAGGGGGCAAAAGCGCCCCCTAAGCCCAAAGGATACCAACAAATTTGTCACGCTATATTTTCCAAAGCACTAATTGAGACGCACAACTACAGACAGACACACAGATTAGAGAATTTTTTTTTTTGATATTTATTTCACAGGATACAGAGCACGGACTAAAGATCAGCTTTGTGCTGTGAGGTCCAGTGTTTGCCACGGGGCCCGCTTTCCATTGTGTTCATATTGGGGTTTTACTTGTCAATGTGTGAGTCTCTGGGAATCAGTTGGGACTTTTGGCCTCTGAAGCCAAGTTTTCCCGAAATTGGATGTAGATGGTTTTGTCCGCCCCCCTCTGCCGGTACAGGTGCTTTCAATCATCCTTTGTTATAAAAGTTTCTGTATTCTCCAGGTAGTGCAAGACTGTGGTTTCAGTCAGTGGGGCCCCCCTTCTCAGTGGTGGCCCCAGGGTTTGGTGAGCACCCCAATGTCCCTGGGCCTCCCGACCCCCAAACACTATGACAGCCCAGACATTCCCACCAATGGAGGAGAAAAAGCCGGCTTCTCTAATCGAGTGGTCTCCCTCGATCCAGACCCAAAAATGGCCCTTTTCCAGCGTTTAAAAGGGTCCTCCCCATTTCCTGGCTGGGGCCCCGTGAGCTTTTGGCCTGAACTGAAATTTGAAAGCGCACGTGGTGGTGGTGCCCCCCCGCCCAGATCCAGCCCACACCCATGGTCAGCCCTGCTGGGGGCCATAATCAGGGGGGAAATGCACCCTCCCCCCTTTCCCCCCAAAAACGTGAAGTTATCAAAAAGACTGTACTCATGGTTTTGGGTGCTGATGTCGCTTCTGTTCAGGATCCTAAACCCAGGTGTCCTTCAGCTTATCGGGGTAAGTACAGCGGAAAACACCCCCAAGAGGCCAGCTTGTCATCAGGTGGAGGTCACCTGATTGAGGCCCACTTCTGTGGGGCAAAAAATAAAAAAAAAGAAACAAATAAAAAGGGAAAATAAGACCTGCTCCACCCAGGTGGGGCCCCAGTCTACCCAAAGGCATCAGGACACAGGATCCCAACCCCTTTTCCCAAGACTTTCAAGTCAAAATTAACTGAACCCCCAACTTTGGGAATGGGGGAAGGAGAAGCAGAGTACCCAGCCATTTAGTTTCCCCTTGTCCCTGACATTTCCCATTCCCCAGCCCCCTCAGCAGTGCCCCCACCACCCGACAAACAGTTCTTTTTGGGTTTATCAGACCACGGATCTCTTTTTCACACAGTCTGAGAGCCCTTTAGGTCCTTTTTGTTTCCCTTTGACAAAAATCAAGTTTAGTGGGAGTGTTGAGGTGGTGTTTCTCCCATCCCCAAAACAAGATCTCTGGGCCAGCCAGAGTGACCGAATTCTTGGTCACCTCTTACCTTCCCCAATTGCTAGTCTGGCTAAGTGGGCACCTAGGTTGGGGTTTCCCCCAGATTTCTTCCATTTGAGAAACATGAAGGTGTGTGCTTTTGGGAATGGGTTAGCCCCCTGATTTGGCCCCACAACCCTGAATTTAAGTATCCACAACCCTTCAACCATTGTTTGTGTCACAAAAAGCTGTTGGAGGATTCCCACAGGATCAATCGGGTGTGATATTCTGCTGGGAGGAAGGGCGCTGTCCCCAACATTAAACCTCCTCCCGGGGAAACCATCCAGTGGGGGCATTGTCCTCCCCCTTTCCGGTACCCAACTATTAAAAACCGGCTGTCGGGGGAAACCCTCCCCCTTCCCAGTATCCAACAAAAAGTCTATGCCCAAAAGGCCCCCCCCTTTTCGAAACGCAACATTAAAACCCCGCTGCCCAGAAGGATCCCCCCTTCTGGTCCCGCAACTTTTAAAGGGTTAGCTGGGGCCCCGCCCCTTCTGGTATAATAACTTGTCCCCCGGCCCAGAAACCCCCCCCTTCTGGTAAAAGCAACATTAAAAAGTCACCCCCAAAAGGCCCCCAAAACCCTTCTGGTATAAGCACTATTAAAAGGGGCTCCCCGAAGGCTCCCCTCTGGTACCGCACTTTAAAACCCCCGCGCCCAGGGCATCCCCCCTTCTGGTACACCCAACTATTAAAGCCCGGCCCGAAGGCACCCCCTTTGGTACAAAATTAAAAGCTGCCCAGAAGGCCCCACCCTTCTGGTAAAACATCTATTAAAGCCCGGGGTCCCCCGAAGGCACCCCTTCGGGCACAAACTATTTAAAAGCCCAGCTGCCCAGAAGGCCCCACCCTTCCAGTATCCAACTATTAAGAAGACTGACTGCCTGGAACCCCTTTGCTATACACATCTTTTAAAACCCATCCCCAAAAGGGGGCGCCATTTCCCTTAGGGACCCATCGATGAGCCCAAGAATGACCCTTTACTTTTGAAAACTGAAGAGTTTATTCCCTTTTTTTTTTTGTCCCCAGTGGATTTTTCTTATCCCCCTTTTGAGGGAAATTTTTGGTTCAAAAAAGCTTAAACAGAACAACCCGTTGGGAGCCCCAACTTATTTGTTCCCCAACCGCATTCCTGCACCTTCACCTTGCTTTTATTCAATTGTGGGGCCTTCTATGGACAAGGTTTTTGCCTCCATTTGTCCAGCTTAAAAATGAAAAGGTGGACTCCAAAAAAAGGGGAAACATCTCAATTGATGGGTGGGGTGCAGCTGAGCCGGGGGGGATCTGAATCCTTGTCAATGTAGAGTTCCCTTTTTTTTAGGAAATTTTTAAAAAAATCTAATATCCTGTTCTTGGTTGTCATGCTGGGTACTGAGGGTTTCTTTTTATGGAAAATTTTAATTGAAATGATTTTATCCAAGGCTACAGAGCCCCATAGGTGTAGGAAAAAAAAATCTGTTCATAATCTGTTAACAATTATTAACTTATTCCAAAAGAATAACTTGTTTGAATTGATTATTTTTTATTTTTTTTTTTATTTCAGTAGCTATTTAATTTTCCTGCTATGAATTTAGTGAACTGGAGCCGTGAGTTTAGCCAGCCGTTTCAGTTGTTTTTGTCTGTTAGCCACTAGACTTTTAAAAATTTTCTTCTTTTCTATTAATGTTTTCCCTGACTCTGGAATAAGTCCTTGTAAATTATAAATCCATTTCATTTTAGGACCCCAAAAAAACCCTTTCAAAACGGTGGTCTTCCAATTATTTCCTTTCTTATTTTAAACACGCCCTTTTACGGATCACTGAACTGGGGCTGGAAAACGTTATGGGGGCCCGTAATGAGAAATGGACTGCAAGGGGAACAATAAAAAATAATAATTTCTTTGAACCAATTAATAAGGAATAGTGCTCTGTACAACTGAATAAGAGTCAGGGGGAAAAAAATTAAAATCTCTGAGATAATTTGAATGAGATCATTTGTTTGAACAGATTTTTTTTTAAAATCTGTGGGGGGGCCCCAAGGCTGCAACATAAGAGAACGTGGAAAAAGTGAAGGGGTCTGAATGTTTATGAATGCATTGCTGTATAAGGAATGGACATTCAAATTAACCAAGATGTTTGTCTTCCCGAATCCAGTTGAACGATTTATATAAGATTTGAATATCATGATCCGGGGAAAAATTTTCGACACTTTTCCACATTTTTTTATTTACAGCCTTATTCCCAAAAAGGATTAAATTTATTTTTTCCCCAGTATTCTACACACAACACCCCATAATGACAATTAAAAAAAATTTACTTATTTTTTCAAATTTATTAAAAAAAAAATTTAGAAATCACATGTACATACAGTAAGTATTCACAGTTTGCCATGAAGCTCCAAATTGAGCTCAGGGTTCATCCTGTTTCCTGATCATCCTTGAGGTGTTTGAGCGTCATTATCCCCCTGTGGTTAATTCAGTTGATGTGAATGATTTGGAAAAGGGCCCCACCTGTTATAGAAGGTCCCAAGTTGACGTTCATGTCAGAGCACAAACCAAGCAGGAAGTCAAAAGGTTTTCTGTGACCTTTTAGACAGGATTGTCTGGGCCCAAAATTGGGGGGGAAAAACATTTCTCTGCTTTGAAGGTCCCAGGAACAGGACCTCCATCATCTGTAAGTGGAAGAAGTTAAACCACCAGGAATCTTCCGAGCCCGGCCATCAAACTGGTGATGGGGGGAAGGGCCTTGTCAGGAGGGACCAAAAACCCATTCACTCTGTCAGAGCTCCAAAGGGCCTCTGTGGGGGAGGAGAACCTTCCAAAAGGGCAACCATCTCTGGGAATCCACCAATCAGGCCCGGGAGGTGCCCCAAGCCATTTAGTAAAGGACAGGGAGCCCGCCCGGGGTTTGCCGAAGGACCTGAAGGGCCCCAGACCATGGGGAAAAAAAAAATTTTGTGGTCTGATGGGCAAAGACTGAACTCTTTTGGGGTGAATGCCCCGGCGCCGTTTGGGGGAACCCGGCACCACTCATCAGCAGGCCAATACCATCCCTCAGTGAAGCATGATGGTGGCAGCTCATGCGTGGGGGGGGGAACTGGGAGACAGCAGGTAAAGGGGAAAAATGACTGCAGCAATGTACAGAGACATCCTGATGAAACCTGCTCCCGGCGCCCCTTTTACCTCAGACTGGGGGGCCGGGGTTTATCTTTCAGCAGGACAACGACCCAAGCAACAGCCAAGATATCAAAGGGTGGCTTGGACAACTCGGGAAAGTCCTTGAGGGCCCAGCCAGAGCCCAGACTTGAATCTGATTGAAATTCTGGAGAGATTTAAATGGTGTGCACCGGCACCATCCAATATGGAGCTTGAGAGGTGCTGCAAAGAGGAATTAAACTGGCCAAGGATAGGTGTGCCAAGTTGGATATATTCAAAAAGCTTGAGGCTGGAATTGCTGCCAAGGTGCATCGGAAAAAATTTTAGGAAAACGGGAAAACTTATGGACATGGGATTTTCAGTTTTTTTTTTTTAATAATTTTTAAAATTTTAAAAACTTTTTTACATTTCTATGGGGTTTTGTGTTTGAGGAAAAAAAAAATTTTAAACCCCGGAATAACTTTAAAAGAAAAAAGGGGAAAAGGTGTGGAATCTTTTCCCGATGCACTGTATGAAAAAGACACTGCCATAACATTTTTTTAAACTATTTGATTTTAAACCAGGGCTTGGGCCTAATCTGGCAGAACTGGGGACATTAAACCCTGAAGCTGTGGGTTCAAATCCCCCTACTGACACTGTGTGACCCTGAGCAACTTTTTTACCTGTTGTGCTTCCACTGGAAAAAAAATTGAAACGTAACATGTATCTGAAATTGACGTCCCTTGGGTAAAGGATCAGCCAAAAAAAAAGGCTACATGCATTTTCAAGCCTCTTTCTCAGTTCTGATTTGCCTGATTTGCGTTCACATTCATAATTACAATGACCTCATTTAACTGTAAAATGAACGCATCTGGCCTGAAATGGACGCATGTGAATGAAAGTTTATCAGGTCACGGTACCCAAAAAAAAAATGCATCATATTTCGGATGTCAATAGTGTTGAAACAGACTAAATGAATGTGCCAGGGAGCTTTATTTTTTTTTGGGAAAGGGAGACAGTTTGTCAGCTGCCTTCAGAGGCCCAACGGTGAAATCACTTTTTTCCCCCACGGCAAACCCGTGACCAGGCCGGCACTGATCCCAGCCCCAGGCCACCACCCACCTGCTTTAGAAGGCGCAGGTTCAAACCAAAATGACAGAAGTGATTCTGCTCTGTTCCCCCTGGCGACCCTGCTATGTTAGATAGATAGATAGTATGAAAAACACTATATAATAGATAGATAGATAGATAGATGGAAAGGATTAGATGATAGATGATGTGAAAAACACTTTTAAAAAATAGATAGATAGATAGATAGATAGATAGATAGATAGATGTGAAAAGGGACTTTTGATAGATAGATAGATAGATGTGAAAGGACTATATAATAGATAATAGATAGATGAATGAAAGACATATAATAGATAGATAGATAGAAGATAGATGGGAAAAGGATATAGATAGATAGATAATGGTTGAAAAGGGACTATATAATAGATAGATAGATAGGTGAAAATATAAGATAGATAGATAGATAGATAGATAGATAGATAGATGTGAAAGGCTATATAATAGATAGATAGATAAATTTGAAATGAACTTAAAGGGATTTGGATACATATTAATCTCCGGTGGAAATTGTCTTTTGGGTGGCCTTTGAAAGTCGGGGCACAGGGCGCTATTTAAAACCCCGAAGCAAATTTCGTTTGGGCCTTTCTCAAAGGGGCCAACAGACTATTAGCCTTTGTTTTGGGGCCAAGGGGGATTGATCGCCTGATAGTAGCTGGAAAAAACCCCAGAGGCATTTCTTTGCCCTCATAGAGGGAAAGCGCCTGTGACTAAAAATGTCCAAATGTTTTTCCCCCTGAGGGGGGAAAGGGGCTTTTCAGGGGGATCCCAATTTTACAACCATATTCTTTTTTCCACAAAAGTTTTTTAGCTTGTCCAGGGTTGTGGTTTGATGTGTTTCAGGCATAAGTGTGAGTGTTCCTGAATCAGTTGTCTGTGTCTCGTTCTCTCCTGAGGTGGTTTTAATAATGTTTGTGTTCTAAGCGTCCCCCCTTCCCCAACGCTATATTATTATTATTATTATTATTATTATTATTAAATTTTACACACCGTTGGTGTTCGTGTCCCCAACTGGGGCTAAGGTTTAACTCATCATGTTACGGGATTTTGGTATCCCGCGGGGTCCCCTGTCTTCTTTTGGGTGTGGGATCCCCCAGATCCTCTTTTTTATTATTAATTTTTTTATTATTAGAAATTTAGTGAAATAAAAAACCCGCGTTGCTGTTTTCATTTTCCAGGAAGTGACAATTTTTTAAAAAAAGCAGGAAGAAAAAGAGGAAAAAAAACTGGACGGAAACAGGCCTCACCTGCTCGCGTGTCCGCTGATCCTCCGGGGAAAAAAAAGCAGAAAAGCCCCGAGGGCCTCTGCCGAGATACGAGGGCGCGCACGGGCTGAATCTTCGAGGCTGCCCACCTCCATCTGTTTGTCGCCCCGCCGTCCCGTCCCAGTCCCCCGGGCCCAGCCCCGCTGCCTCGGCCTTTGCGGTGACGCCGGGGGGCCCTGTTTTGGTCCAAAGGTTTTTTAGGACGGGGTGGCCGTGTTCTGTCGTTTTTTGTCCTCCCGTTTTTCTTTTTCTTGTTCTGAAATTCAAATCCCTTTTTGGGTGCCACGCCCTTTTCCGGGGAAATGCTGGGGCCCCCTTGCCCGTAAAATTGGGATTGAGAGCTGAACCCTTTTTTAATTCCCCCGGGACTCCCCGACTTTTTACAAAAACTGCGCTTTCCTTTGATGTCGGGGTCCGAACGGTGGTGGTGGCGGGTCCCCTACCCTTTTCCCCCCATTGGGGTTTATCATCCAAAAGCTTTGATCCTTTCCTGGTTGGTGTGGGGGCCCCCCTGGGCCCCCTTGTGTTTTGGGGCTTTAACACTATCGTTTCCACTACTTGGGAACGCGACACTAGATGGGTCTCTGAGTGGAAGGGAGACTTTCAAGATCAATGGGCTTTTCCTTAGGGCTCCTGATGATAAAACCCCCTGTCAAATTCCATCCTTTCATGTATCCAGTCTTCCCTTTCCCTTCATCACGTTTTAAAATTTAAGCCAACAGGGGCAGATGAGGTTGTTGTTTATCCTGATAAAACCCAGTGTTACGGGGGAAAAAAAACTCCCCGGTTGGGGGCCCCAATGCAGACAGGTAGTATACACTTGGGCCATTTTATTTCCTAAACAGGCAGTTTGTTTTCCCCACTAGGTGGGGGGCCGGGCAAGAATGACGAAAAATTTGGAAATTTTTGGGAATTTCGCGTCAAGGCAGGGGGGGCGCCGTATACAAGGAGGCTGGTTTTTGGGGGCCTGAATATGACCGCAGGTCTTCAAAAACCAAAAGAGACACAGAGTGGTTGAACCCACCATACTACAAACCATCTGACTGCCCCCCCAAGTCAACCATGGACTTTGAAGTGCAAACACATTTGAAATGATCTGCCCATGTGGTCCCCCCTCACTATAGGGCCCCTTGCCCTTCCACCGGTGGCTGCAGGTTTTTATGCTAACCCTTTTTTAAATTGATTAATTGTTTTTTTCCCAAAAACCCTTTTTTTCATTTAATTTAGTTGTTTTTGAAGACTTTTCCCCCGAAATTTTTTCATTGTTCCTCTGAATTGTTCATTTTTTCCATAAATGGCTCCCAAAAAAAAATGAAATGTGAAGGAATGGCAACAGAAGACCCAAAACAGAGTCTCAACCACCCAATTTACCCAACCAGGTGTTAATTTGGGAAACCCAAATTTTTGTTAAAATAAACCTGTTCTTTTAAATTTCCCTGGCTTTTTTGCTCTTTGTGCAAAACATACATTTCCAAAATTGTTGATTTTTTATATTTAAGGTCAAGTCAGAACAGGTTGGTTACATGCACTGGGGTTCCCCCACCACACACAAACGGGGTTGGGAAACCCAGTTGGCAACCACCCAGGCAGACAGGCAGTCCCGTGCCACCTCCCGAAAGGATCGTCATCTGCCGAACAGGTGTTAAGTGGATGTCCCTTTTTATGGTCCATCACTTGGGGCCCAATGGGGTCCCGAACCGCCACCCCGGGGGAATGAACCTGGCTCAGTCTTGAACGACTCCCCACAATGGAGGTAATGTGTCTTTTGGGGCTCTGTGAGCAACAAAAGTCAAACCAGTTTTAAGATTCTGAAGAACAGTACTGGGAGTTCGCTTTTTTCAGGTCACTGATAGCATCCATGTATTCAAAACCATGTAGCAAGACAGGAAACACCAGGGGCCCTAGCATTACACCATGTGCCACTTTAAAATGTGTGAAGAAGGGGGGGATCCGCCCCTTGAACCCCCTCCACGACTCCCGACACCAGGTAAAAAATCCAACAGTTGACTTTTTAACCACAGTGCCAAAACACCCCCTCCCCCCATATACTCATACCAAATCCAAAAACCAATCCTCCACTCCCAGGCGTTGCCCCCCCTTTCCCCCCATATCGCCATCGGGGCTCTACTTTTATATATCCACCCAGAAGTGTTCCAATCCCAGTCCCTGTGACTCCAATCACTTCCGGTCAGGTCAAATCCTTTCCCCCGGCCGCCACCTTCCTTTTGGGCCCCCGGGGTTTTAAACAAAGGAATTTTTTCCCCCTGCAGCCCCCCCACGCCCCCCTGTTGGGATCCAGCAGGACTGAGGGGAAAAAATACAAAGTCCATGACTCCCCGCTGGTCTGGGCATCCATACCCCGGGAGGGCCCATCTCAGCCTGGGGGGATTGGGGTGACAAGGGCCAAAAATCACATGATGTGCAAAAGCCAAAAAAAACAGAAAACCAGATCAAAACCAAGGTTTGCCAACCCAGTCTTCCGCTACAAAAAACCCGGCAGTGGGAAAAATGATGCTTGTGACCTGTTTCCCCCCCCCCCCTCCCAAATTCCCCCTTGAATATTTTAAAAAAATATAAATCCCCTTTAAACTAGCGTTGAAAAAGACAAAAAAGAGGGGGAAAAAATAAAATTTGGAATACAAGTGGGGGCAAAGGAAAAATACAATTTTTGGGTTTTTACAGTGGAATAAACAAGAAAAGGGGAAATTTTCGAGGAAAAGATGTGGAGAAACTCAAAATCAAGTTAAAAAGTCGCGTGCCCAAATAAAAAAAAAAGTCACATATCTTCCCCTGAAAAACTGAGTTGTAAGCCCAGCTGAGTGTCATATGAAAGCATTAGGGACAAAAAAAAATAGGCCCCGTGGGGAAAAAACACAAAATTCCTTCAATCTTGAAATTTCCATTTAATCAGTAGTTTATTTTGCAAAGTGGAACATCATAAACTTATCTTAAAAATTTTTTAAATTTAAACCCGTTTTAAAATAAATCGTAATTAAAGTACACGAAAATTTTTTGTATTTATTTTCATGCTCGGGTGAATCTCTTGAAAAGGGGTTTTTTTCCTCCAACTGGACACAGAGTCCATTAATTCGGATATTCAGCCCTGAATAACTAAAATACAAGGTATTGTGATTCATTTTCACGATGATAGGGAAAGCCGCATTAAACATGGGAACACGGTGGCGAGTGATTTTGGATTGATAATTTATTGCAGAATGCCTTTTAAAACGATTTAACCCCCAATTCCCCTTCTTTTTCTTTCTCCAATAAATTTAAAATCAGCTCTGTAATAGACATTAGGCCATCTAAACAAAACACATTTTAAAATTTTTAAGAAATATGAAACATTTTAGAGTGTTTAATTATTCTGTCCTTCACGCCAGCCCCAGTGAAGATACAGTGCGGGCAGGAACAATCAGTAAACGGGAGAGCCAGATCCTTTAAGGAAAAAACCTTTCCTTTTAATTATTAACAATATATTATTTAATTAAAAAGATCTGTATAATATAATAAAATATTTTTTCTGCATTTCATCAAAAAATATACCATCATATGTAAAAACGCACTTTTTAAAATGGCCGGTTGGCGAATTTTAATGTAGTGCAAGTTTGAGGGGGTGTCTGACTTAAAAGTACAAAACCCTTCTCAAGGGGCATTGATTGAGTGATTTAAAGTTCTTGGGGTGAAAGTGTTTTGAACCCGGGGGTCCGTAAAAAGGTTTAAAACGTTTTCTGTGTGAGAAGCAGTTCAAAAGGGAAACAGGGGGGCAGCGTGCTTATGCTGTATACCGAAAATTTTTCCGACTCCCGAGGGTGAGGGGAGTAATATGGAAAAAAATGATCCGGGGAACCCCAAGGAGGGGCAGGAAGAAAAAGAAGGTGCAGTGAGATAAAAACCCCAAAGCAGTATTGTTTTCCCTTCCATGGACCATTATATAGTTACAGGTTAAACAATCAGATGCATTAAACTAATAAACAATAGCGGGTTTAAATTTCATTATTTAAAAGCCGCATCAGAAATGTGGATCTGAAAAGAAAAAAACACAGGAACAGTACACTGTTTTGCGCGGCCGAAGTCTCGACAAGTACCAAGGTATGAGCCCCGGAAAATTTGGCGGGCCCAATTTGGGTTTTAAACACCCGGATTTGAAGGGGAAATTTTCTAAATTTCGGCGTAACCATTTATACATGAGGCCCCACTTAAAGACGGCCTTTCGTTTTTCCAGAGATATGAGCCCCAAACATCCCTTCCGACCCATGCCCCCATGCTCCCCCAAATTTTCCCCACTGACTTAAAAGATAAGTCACCAGAGCCATGAATGTCACTCCAAGGTAAGTAAACCCCCCAACATGGATGGCACCTCTACAGACAAAAATACCCCAACCCCGCCAAGAAGTCAAAAGGCCTGGGTTTTGGTTTTTTGGGACCCCCCGCCCAACACTCAGCCCCCTCACCGGGGCTCTTGGGCCCCCAAACACAGCCTCCATTGACTTTAAAAATCACAGCATCATCAGCAAAGTCAAGATCCATGAATCTTTCTTCAGCAACAGATGCCCCACAGCCGCTGGACCCCCACCCCCCCTTGCCCAACACCCAGTCCATCTCTCACCCCTTCTAAGACCGCTGTTAAAATGTTTTGTGGACCTGAGCAGATCAACATTCCTGAGACCTTCACATTTCTTTTTTTTTTCACAAATTGTATGAAGGATACAGTTTGCTAGTCATGTTATGGCTCTTTTTGTATCTCATTATTGTTTGGCTGCAAATTTAAAGGGAAAAAAGAAACAATAAAGGGGGTCAGATTCTTCAAGAGCAACTCAATTAAAATTAACTCAAAAGAGTTAATTAGCAGCAGGTCACTAATTAAGAAAAGGGTTAGAATGATAACCTTAGCCACTGCAGCCCTCCAGGACTGAGGGTTGGGGACCCTGTATATATACCACCAACGGGGGAAGGGTTTAGAATGGTAAGAACATAGCATAAGTGCAAATAGCAGAGAAGGGTGCCACATGGAGGGAAAAAATGGTACAATTTTTTTAAAGGCGATGGGGGGTTGAAAAAAACCCAAAGTACCAGTTTGTTTTTTAAAAATTAACCCAAGAAAACATAACCTGTGAAAGCCCCTCAGACAACGATAAAAAAATAGCCCACTTAGGTGAAAAAACCACGGACCTGGCAACATGGCACCACCCTTGAAATGTCTGTGTATGTAACAACTATACATTCTGGTTGTTTTACAGGATACAGTGGTGCTTGAAAGTTTTGAACCCTTTAGAATCTATACTAATAAAAGGCAAAGCCCTCACTCACTCACTCACTCACCACCACTCATCACTATTCTCCAACTTCCCTTTAGGTAGAAGGCTGAAATTGGCAGGCTCATTCCTACAGCTTACTTACAAAAGTTGGGCAGGTTTCATTTCGGGAAATTTTAGCCTAATGGTCATAACTGGAAGGTATTTTCTCCATTAACTGTAATGGAGTTGAGCTGGCAATGACGGGGGGCGAGTTTCGTGGGCATCATCACGCCTCTCACGTAATCACGTGAACTGACTGTCAACGGGTGCGTAGAAAACCAGGAAGACCACCAAAAAGCGCTTAAGAAAACATGCATTATATAATTGAGAAGGCAGCAAACAATAAGAAGCGAAGATGACATATACTACCATATTCATGACTGCTGCTACCCCGGGAAAAAAAGCAAGGTGTAAACCTAAACTTTAAATTAGTTCATAGACAGGCTACCCTGGCGTTTCACATGCCCACAGGTAATGCGGGATACAAGTTTAATGAGAGGGCGGGATATAAACGGAGTTTTGATCACTTTATAACTAAGTTAAAATTGTGGTGAAGGGTGTGTATGAAATTCGAGACTGTGTTTGTGGGATTGACAGTTAAATGGTGGGGAGTCACGTCATCATTTTCCTCCCATTCATCTCATTTGGCTCTGGCTGAGTTTGCAGCTAACGCGTCTTCAAGCACTGGTCAGACTGCCACCAAATACTACAGAAAATCCCCAGTTAATACACACGCTGTCTCTATAGAGTTTCTCCACCTGAATCCCCCAGGCACTACTTACAAAGGTTACATTGACAATCGTGTTACGTTTTTTTTAAAATCTTTCCTTTCTTAGCACAAGCACAGCTGAGAAGCTTGATGCATGTGCTCCATAACGTTAAAAAAATAATGCATTTAATCACACTTTGCATTACAAGCACAGGGTAGCTTTTGTCAATGCATGATTTCCTGGTACACGATTACATTGATCAAGCACATCCCGATTCATTTTACCCTTGCACCACCTTAGTTTGAGAAGAAGTATGAAAAAATATGAGGGTTAACACAGAAAAACATCACCAATTCAAGCTTTATGAATAATCGATTCGCCATCAATAATTGTTTGGTAAAGCCATCCGCCTTCCATTTTATAATTTTTCCGCCACTAGCCATGATTAAATGAACGGTAAAAAAGTAAAATAAGCGAGGTGACTTATTTAGGCAGGCATATATATAAGCAGCAACACTCATGACAATGTCAATCATATTCGTTATTATTAAATGTTTCCTTTTCTTTTCATTACTTCTTTAACACACTACTTCTCCGCTGCGGTAGGATTTATTTTCTATATATAATATATGAATGACTCCAAAAGCGCTGAGACTTTTGATATCATGAACGCGTCTGCAAAAACTGGGTCTGCTGCCCGCAAAAGTCGAGCAGCCAGCGCGCATGCATAGCTATGCCGGCCTTTGAGACGCTGACGTGCTTCTGCCTTAAGTCAAAGTGAGCACTTTTAATTTTTCATCCTCCCCTGAGCTATAGCCCAGACAAGTGCAAACAGGACCCTTTTCTACACCACGGCAAAATAATATTAAGGATTCACACTTTCTTTTACGTATCGAATGAGGTTCTCACCCGGATTATAAAGACACGCCGAGTAGAGGACTTAAAGTGCCATCACAGCCGATTAATGGCGGGCGTCCCCACCCAGTCACACAAGCCCCCGCGACGTCGCAAAAGGCATCATAACGCCCAGCGAAACATCTTTTATACTATATAAAAGAAAAAACTTTCCTTTCTTTACCCCTTTTTTTCCTTTTATCCCAAACCAAAGCCTTTCTGCAACACTGCAGGGGACAACAAACTAATTTTCTTTAAATGCCTGTAAGGCACATTCCCAGGGGCACAAATTTGAACGTTCACATGAAAATGTAATTTCATACCACAGCGTCGTGTAGCCTTTCAAAAGGGATCTACTCCCAGAGATGATCCATATATATTTTAGCTGCTGTTGTTACTTACCTGTTGTTTAAAAGTCTTTAAAATGTAGTTTACCCGCAACCACCCAGTAGTGCTCAATGTACCTGTACTTTTAAAACGTAATGTTTTACTGTTTAAAACTTATAGACTATATTTTATTATTTCTCCTTGCATCAGTGACCAAAGCTATACACACACATACTGTATATAAAAGCTATACACACAAGTATATGTATGTATATATATATGTATGTATTTTGTATATATACTGCCACAAAATTAAGAACACTTTTTATTGGGCCTGGATGAAATTAATTAAACCTGTCTGATAATTTTTAGGTTGGTTAAGCAGCTGAGGTCATTGTTAATCACTTTCAGCTGTATTGGTGTTCATGGACTTAACAACAGGTGCACTAAAGTGGCAACAATTAGAAAAACCCTCAAAACAGGACTGGTTTTACATGTGGAGGTCATTTCAAGTTTCTCCCTCTTGATCTTTTGGCTGGATTTCCACTCGTTTAGTTTTGGATTGAGTAATCATCTCTACTGGCAGTATGAGGCGATTCCTTTAACCTACAGAAGTTACAGGTTGTCCAACTTCTCCAGGATGGCACATCCACCGTGCTGCAGCAATAAGGTTTAATGTGTCTCCCAGCACAATCTCCAGAACATGGAGGAGATTTCAGGAGACTGGCTGTTATTCTCGGAGAGCTGGACAGGGCGTAGAAGGTCTTCAACCCATCAGCAGGACCGATACCTGCTCCTTGTCCAAGCGGAACAGGCTGAGCACTGCTCGTGCCCTACAGAATGACTTCCAGGGGGCCACTGGTGTGAATGTCTCTACCCAAACAATCAGGAACAGACTTCATAAAGATGGCCTGAGGCCCGACGTCCTGAGGGGGCCTGTGCTCCCCTGCCCAGCACCTGGAGCTCAACTGGCATTTGCTCAAGAACACCAGAATTGGTAAGTCCGCCACTGGCGCCCTGTACTTTTACAGACGAGCAGGTTCACCCTGGCAGCTGTGATAGCGTGAAAGAGTCTGGAGAAGACAGGAGAACGATATGCTGCCTGCAACGCGTTCAACATGACAGGTTTGGTGGTGGGTCAGTGATGGTCTGGGGAGGCATATCCATGGAGAGACGCACAGACATCTACTGCGGAAAATGGTGCTCTGACTGCCATAAGGTGTCGAGATGAAATCCTTGAACCCATTGTCAGACCCTATGCTGGTGAGTAGGTCCTGGTTTCCTCCTAATGCACAACAATGCCCGACCTCATGGGCAAAGTATGCAGCAGTACCTGGAGGATGAAGGAATTGAAACAATTGAATGGCCTTCACGATCCCCTGACTTAAACCCAATAGAACATCTGTGGGACATTATGTTTCGTCCATTAGGCGCCAGGTTTCTCCTCAGACTGTACAACAGCAGGGATGCCCCCAAAAGATCTGGGAGGAAATGCCACAAGACACCATCCGTCGTCTCTTTAGGAACTTTCCCCCGACGTTGTCAAGCATGCATACAAGCTCGGGGGGGGCCACACAAGATACTGAAGAGCATTTTGAGTATGAAATTAAGTTTTTGAAAAAATGGACTAGCCTGCCACATCTTCATTTCACTCTGATTTTAGGGTGTCTACACAATTGAGCCCTCTGTCATGAAAACTTTTATTTCCATTAAAAAACTTGGCATCCTTTTGTTCCAAGAATTTGCCCTGTCGTTATTTGTATAGATACCCAACTTCATATTGAGATCTGATGAATCTAATGTGTTTCTTTAGAGTGTTCCTTTAATTTTTATGAGAGTGTATATATATATATATATAACACACACACCCTATTCACATTATTATATATATATATATATATAGATATATATAACACACACATACATAATAAATGAAAACATACATACACACAATATATATAATTTGTGTGTGTATGTATTTGTGTATATATGATTAGATAGATATTATATATATATAGTGTGTATAGTAGATATGTATATAGATATGTAGATATGAAGATATGTATTTTATATATATGTGTATATTTTGTATGTATGTATGTATGTGTATGTATGTGTGTATGTATGTATTATGTATGTGTATATATGTGTGTGTGTGTGTGTTTTATATATATATATATATGACAGCACAACCCAAGCTGTGAGAAACAGTAAAAGGAGGCGGTCAGCGCGTGGTACATTTTCTGATGCAGCTGGGCAAAAAAAGAACATCTTGACGCTGCCGCCAAATACACAAAACAATTACTTTGACAATCATTTATATTATTTTTAAAATGTTTTCTTTTCTTTTCATAATTTCTTTAACAACTACTTCTCCGCTGCTGCCGGGTATATATATATATATATATATCCATCCATCCATTTTCTAACCCGAATCCGAACAGGGTCACGGGGTCTGCTGGAACCAATCCCAGCCAACACAGGGCACAAAGGGGGGAATCAATCCTGGGCAGGGGGCCAAAACCCCCGCAGGACACACACAAACACACCCACACACCAAGCACACACTAGGGCCAATTTAAATGCCAATCCACCTAACCTGCATGTCTTTGATTGTGGAGGAAACTATATATATATATATATATATATATATATATATATATATATATATATATAATGAAAATATATATATATATAAATGAATAACAACAATATATATATATAGATATAAAAATAATATATAGATAGAGATAAAAAACACCTATCAATGACAAAACAATTCATTAACAATCTTTCGTTATTTTAAAATTTTTTTTCTTTTTGTTTCTTTAACACACTACTTCCCCCCGGTGAAGCGGGTATTCTGCTAGTCTATATATATAATTCACTAAGGTAAGACCCCCAGGGAAAAAACCCCGGGGGGAAGGAGCCAAGCCCGGAGGGAATTTTTATACAGCTTTAAACGGTTTAGAGGATACCCAATGGGACCCTTTAAAAACAATCCTTTACAACTGAGGTTAAAACACAATAAAGTAAGCAGTCTTAAAACTGAGTTTTTTTTTTCCCCAGGCCCCATCAAACGTTTTACCGCCATACACAATTCGCATCCGTGACAAACATCGTCTTCTTAATGCTCCTGCAGGCGGAAAATCTCGTGGTCACAGGTGCATCGGACTGTGCAAAAAAAACAAACTCAAGTGACAGGGGGGAGGGGGGCACATGAGCAATCGGGCCGCCAGTTTTTTTTTGTTGGTTTGTTCCGGCATTTTACAATGTTTTTTTTTCTTTTTTATTCATTTCCGATTTTTTAAATGTTAATTTTTTTCCCCGTGCTTAAAAAAACATTAAAAAAGGTCTGATTTCGGTGATTCCCCGGGGGTTGGGTAGTTTTTATATTTTTCAAAAATGACCTAAAACATCATCAGATTTTCCTCAAGTCCTAAAAGTAGATAAAAAAAACCAGTTAAACAAATGGACAAAAAATTTTACTTGGTCATTTATTTATTGGGAAAATGATTCAATATTAAATATTTGGAGTGGCAAGGTATGTGAACCCACGGATGATATAGTTTGAAGTGAAATTCCATCCGGTTTTTTTCAATAAAGGGATGCCAATCAGGGGGATGGGCACCCTGTTTGTTTAAAAAAAGGACTCCCAAAAGTCTGCTCCAAACATTTTTGGGGAAGTTTTCTTCACGAAAAAAGGAGTTTCTGAGGACCCAAAAAAAAGAGTCGTTGATGCTCATCGACTGGAAAAGGTTACAAACCATCTCAAAAGGTTTTGGACTTCCCAATCCACAGTCAGACAGTTTGTAAAAAAAGGGAAATTCAAGACCATTGTTCCCCCCCAAAGGGTGGTCAACCAACAAAGATCCTCCAAGAAAAAACCCCCGTGTAATAGTCGTGGTCACAAAAAAACCCGGGGGAACTAAAAAATAAGGGCCCCTCACATTGGCTAATGTTCATGTTCAGAGTCCACCATCAGAGAACACTGAAAAAAATGGTGTGATGGGGGTTAAAAGAAAAACCACGCTCTCCAAAAAAACTTGCTACTTGCGGTTTGCTAAAGATCATGGACAAACCAGAAGGCTATTGGAAGAATGTTTAGTGGGGATGGGCCAAAAAAGGGTTTTGGTTTAAAGAAAAACGTTATGTTTGGAGAAAGGGAAAAAAATTCATTCCCGCAGAAGAACCATCCCCTCTGTGAAAATGGTGGTGGTGTATCTGGTTTGGGCCCGTTTTGCTGCATCTGGGCCACACGGCTTGCCTTCATCGATGGAAAAAGAATTTGAATTTATCAGAAATTCTAAAGGAAAATGTCAGGACATCTGTCCATGAGCTGAATCTCAAGAGAAAGTGAGTCATGCAGCAAGACAACAACCCTAAGCACACTAGTCGTTCTACCAAAGAATGATCAAAGAAGAATAAAGTGAATGTTCTGAAAGGGCCCAAGTAAAAGTCCTGACCTTAATCCAATCGAAATGTTGGGGGAAGGACCAGCGAGCAGTTCATGTGAGAAACACCGACATCCAGAGTTGAAGCTTTTTTCTGTATGGGGGGAATGGGTGAAAATTCCTCCCAACCGGTGTGCAGGAAAGATCAGAAGTTACCAGAAATGTTTAGTTGTAGTTATTGGGGTCACACCAGATATTTGAAAGAAAAAAGGTTCACATCGTTTGCCACTCCAAATATGTAATATTCGATCATTTTCTTCAATAAATAAATGACCAAGTATAATATTTATGTCCCATTTGTTTTTAAATGGTTTCTCTTTATCTATTTTTAGGACTTGGTGAAAATCTGATGATTTATAGGTCATATTTATGCAGAAATATAGAAAATTCTAAAGGGTTACAAACTTTCAAGCACAACTGTATCTGCTGATTTCTTAGTCATCTTCAGTCCATTTGTACTACATTTTTGTTTTTTTTTCACTTGACCATTTTTTTAGTTTCCCTGGTATCCCTGAACGGGTTTTTGACATTTATTATTCCTGTTTCTTTAATTGAATGCTTTTTTTACCTAAAGTTATTCTGTCACAGAAGACAAAAAACCTTCCATAAAAAAAACCTTGTGAGAAATGAAATGGAAGAGATCTTGGGAAAAACAATTCAGAGTAGAACCTCCCAGGTAGGATGGTGTGCAATGGGTGTCAGAAAATGGGATAAATATAACACAAAAAAACACAGCACAAGTAATCCATTCAAGAGCTGCATGGCCACCTCAGGGAAAACAACAGGTTAGGTCAGGTTGGGGGGTATGCACTGGTACAGCGCGTTGCCCCACCACCACATGGCAAGAAGCTCAGGATCTTGGTTGGTAACCCCAGGGCAGACACGGTCCAGTCCCACCCTCCGGAAATGATCCTCTATCTGGGAGCCAGGTGTTATTTGGGGATCCCCGGGCCCGGTCCAGCCACTTTTGTCCTCAACACTGAGGATCCTGTAAGCCAGACCATCCTCAGGAAATCGCACCATATGGCATAGTGCTGTAACTGGCATTCACCTCACATTGCAGGCAATGTCCTCATTCAGGACTCCAAGCAACCACTTTTTTTGACTCAAAGGAAAACCCAAACGATACCAGGAAGGAATACAACACAACAGTACAATGGTAATAGCCCAAACTACTAAGCAAAATGCCAGAATAAATTACAGGGAGATTCTAATGGACAGAGCCCCGAGGTTATGATGTGTTGCTCACCTAATAATGAAGCAATAGAAACAAAATAAATATAGTGATAATGAGTGAATGACCCAATCATTCGTGTTGGAAATGGTCACCTTCTTCTAGCACATCAACATGGGCTCCATATTGGCAAAGGCATCTGCAAGCATTGAAGGGTGGATGGCACAATTTCCTATTCGATGTTTGCTGTAATTGTTCCAGTGTACAAGGCTTGTTGTCCCTTCCTGCTACCAAGGAAGAAATCTGGAAGGTGACAGGTCCAGGGAAACAAATTGGCCATAGTCCCTTGAAATGACCCGTGCCCAAAACACAATTCAGTTTGTGCCAGCGGAATTAACGTGTGACAAGTTGCCCCATCTTCTGAAATAACCTTCATTGATTTCACTGTCACCCAGTTCATTCACAAATATCTAAAAAATGTTCGGTACCATCACTGTTGATGGTGGTGGTGAAAAATGGGGCTTATTATGCAACTGAATGCCAATGCATTAACTTTGTGTACACAGGAGCTCGCTGTAGGCCAGCCCAACAGAAAAACGCAACATGCTCCCTCCTGCCAACAGTCTCAGTATAAGAGCACCATGCCTCCTTTCGTTCATACATTTATCCAGAATACAGTGATCTTTATTTCATTTGGATTGCTTCATTATTAAGGCGTAATACATCATAATTTGGGGCTCACAGAATCACAGAATTAGAATACAGAACTATCACATATGGGGTAAAAGATTGTTCAGAGCCCGGGGAGACCTCACCCAAAAACCGCCTCCCCACTACTGGCCATTCCATAGATGAGTCACTGCAGATCACCCAATCAGAAGAAAGGACTCTTCTACCCATAGCGACCCCCCATACTCCTACACATAAAGGTGCCAGAGTGGTATATGAGAGCAATGCTGAAAAGGAACCATTTTTGGTACAAAAGACCCTCTAAATGTAGGTCCAGAAAGAACCTTTAATAATTTAGATATGCAATTAACTGGGAATAGATGGGAATAGATTTGTGAAATTCCTGTTGGTCATGTTTTTAAAAAACACTCTTGCTGCATACAATATATCAGTTTTCTGTTTCTATTGTGTCCCTGCTAGGTAGCCTACCAACGTTAAAAAATGTCAGGCTTCTTCTGCATATTAGGAAGTTTTACACAAAGACCCATCCCAGCATGAAAGGTTCTTCATCAAGCAAGGTTCTATAAGGAACCCACATCCCCGTAAAGAACCACAAAGTGCCATTACAGAACCAAGGTGTACTTTGCCTTCATTTGTGGGGTGCCATTTATTAAGTTAAGTTCCTATGGAATTGACAGCATGCACATCTGGAAAGGCATCATCAGTGCTGAAAAAGGGACATACAGGTTTTAGAGTAACATGTTCCTATCCAGACAACTTTGTAGCGGGCTACATAGTAATAATCAGGGCCGGCTCTACACTGGGGCAAGAGGGGGCAATGCCCCCTTAAATAAACGTCCTGCCCCCTTAAATCAAACTTTTAGAGGTTTAGAAAGAAAATAATAGATTGCCACAAACTGAATATGGACAAGATTTACTACAGTAGCTGAAAAATCCACTGGAAAAGTCATAAATTAGATGATAGGTTTCACCTCTTGTTCGCTCTTTCCCTCCGTGCGTTTTTTGTCTGCAGGCTCCCCAGAACTCGGCAGAGATCCCCACCCACTCCCCAGCTAAACATCCAATCACTGTTAGTATGCAAATGACCCGGTGTCAGGTTTATCAGTAGGGGCTGCGCAAAATGAGCTGCGTAACGGCTGGAGGCTTTGAGGGAAACAACAAATCTCTGTCATCAATCTTAGCGACTCGAGATAATTAACAACAACTTAAAAATACATCTATATTTGTACAGTCAATGGGGGACTAGTCCAGTGTTCTTCTCACAGTTTCAGTCTGGTAGAAGTGTTTCTTTCTCGATCCCACAGGCACCACTCTGAGCCTGTCTGCTACATAGAGCCGACTGGATGACCTGTGTCTGTCTGTCAGACCCTGACACAAAGCCCCCCCAGCTTTCAACTAGTCTGCACTCAACAGTTTTCTCGTTTCATATACTGATGTAATCCAGCGTTTTATAAAGATTATTACTTTCCTCCCCAGTTTCCCAGCAGCTCACAAAGGGGAAAGTTAATGCTGTGAGATCATCCTTTTCCAAGCTTTTTAAAAGTGTGGCGCTGCTCCTGCCTGTACCAATAACAGTAGCAATGATGCTGCTGCTGGTACATCAGAGACATCAGCTGGCATGTCTACTCCTGTGGCATCAACAGGCACTGCTTCTCCTGTACCTCTGCCAACAATTGCTGCCCCAAAAAAAACCCCACTCAGCTACTTAGTGACAAATGGAATACACCATCCCAGCCACTACTGGGTAGTTACCCCAAACGTGTATTTGGTGTACAACATTAAGATTATTCAACCCCTTGCTTGGTACCCTACGACCATGGCTGGAGTACTCTGTTGTCGGGATGCATGTATCTGTTTCCCTTCGAAAATATGGCAGCACTGTTAATGAGGGGGATGTAGTTTTTACCTTAACTGGTTTTAACAACTGGAAAGCAGCCGTTGATACAAGGGCTACAGAGATATATGTCCAGCCACAACCATGGCATGCTTCAACCATCTGGACTGAGCTAAGCAGAGTGGCCACAGGGTGAAAAGTGGATTCAATGTTGGTTGGTAAAACACAACTTGATAAAAAAAAACATTACTATGTCAAAGAGTATTGGTGGGCTATAAGGTTTCTCTGTGTAAATGAGTCGGACTCCGTGGGACTGCAGAAACCTTGAGACATGATGCAGGGGGTAATGAGATGACATTGCTTCAGGTATTTTTCTAAAACTGATGGAATATACCTAGAAGGATAAAACCCTAGAAGCATTTCTAAGGGTATCCCAAAAAATGCAAAATACACAGCTAAGGATATCCAAAATGAAATTATCCAAATACTGGCTGACATGGTGCTTGGAGAGGTCAGGAAAAAATATGAAAGTGCTGATTCTGCAGGGTTTTGCCTCAAAAGTGATGGGACCAGGATAGGTGCAATGTGGAAAATGTGTCTGTGATATACGGTTTTGTCGAAATTCCATGCCAGAGTAGCATCTTATTGGGTTGCTTGACTTGCAACAATTTGGGCCAGAGTACATCACCTCTGAGATCCTGTTACAGCTTTCTGATGCTGGCTACAGTGCTGACAGAATACTTAGCCAGTGTTATGATGTGCTTCTGTGATGAGTGGGGTTAGAGGTGGGTAAAAACTCTGCCCCAAAAAAGAGTCTTGACAGATATGTCCCATACATCCACTGCTACAACCACCAACTGCACCTAGTGCTTGTGCATGCCATGCAGAGTGACCCATGTGCAAAATAATTTTTTAGCCTATCTAGTTCACTCTACAACTTTTTTTCCCACCACTATGTGCTCAATAAACATGCACCTTGTCTAAAAAGGCTGCTTGAGATCAGATGGACAAGCCACTATGGGGTGACAAGGTCACTGGGGACAATCAAGAACAAATCCTTAGTATCCTCTGAGATGACAGAGGATGATGATCTCAGTTGACCTGTGCACCGAGGCATCAGGCCTGCTATGCCAAATTAAGAGGCATCACTTCTTTGAGATTGGAAAGTTCCCGTGGGTGCTTGGTGTCTTGAAACCAGCAAATGCTATTCTACAGTCTCAATTAGTTGATCTGTGCAGTGCTTCTGAGGTTGTTAGTGCAGCACTGGACTCCTTAAAAACCATCCGTGAGGATGACTGTTGGGGAGTGTCATCTTCTGCTGAGGATGAGTCACATCCAACAAAGAGAAGGAGAACAATGAGCAAACACTGGGTCAAAGTGTTGTCTCTCAACTTGGGCCATACCACTCCTGGTGACCCTACCATTTCCCCATCAGTCTCTGAAAAGACCCCTGGCTCAAAATGCTTGACAGGGCCTTTTCAGAAATGGAAACTAGATTTTCACAAAGAAGATTGACCTGATGAGAGCCATATCTAGTCTTGCACCAAATCTAGCAATTTCTAGATCCCACCTGTTGCCCCCTCTGGCTGTGATGGCTGGCACTGTAGCGGATGTTGTAAGTCTGGAAAATGAAGTTCTTGTGGCAAAACAGATGCTGCTAAAAAATGTTCAAAGGAAACAGACCTGTCCACTGTGTTAAACTCCTGCAGGAGTACAAGGAACCCTTTTCCCTGATTTTAAAAATTGTATGTAACAGCCCTGGTAATTGGTGTGTCTTCAGCATCGCGTGAGACTTCCTTCTCCACTTTGTCACGGGTCCTAACCCCCTATCGTCACACCATGTTACATAAAAGAAAGAGGAATTTGGTGATCTTGGCCCATGGAAGTCCATAGCAAATAACTTGGATATGATGAATTTGGAAGAGTATTTGCAAAGGGAAACAGGAGACTGTTGTTGTAGAGTGGATTGGGGGAGAAAGGAAGCGGAGCTGTTCAGTTACAAAAAAGAGAGTTCAGTGAACAAAACAAACAACCTGAAAACAAGATTAAAAGTTCAAATGTTCTCTTCTAAATCTGTTGTGTTCTACAAATTAGTTTGAGAATTGTAGGAAAAGACATGATGAATTTTTTTTTTTAATTACTATGTCAACCCATTTTAGTTTTGTAAATATTGGTTATATTGAGAGGTCTTATTTTATTCTTACCTTATTTTGCAAAAGGATTTGAGAATTAGGCCATCCAATTAAGGTAAATGTTATGTTTTCAGTTTGTTATAATCTGATGAGGAATATTTTATTTTATTTTTGTTGTTTTATTTTCAGTTTTCCCCCTGAGGGATTGCCACCTTATTGTGGTCAGGGGTTTGCGTGCCTCAGTGACCCTAAGGCTACACCAGCAGAAGCTTAGTCTTCAGGTGGGCCCCCAAGTTGGACAGGTCTTAGGGTAGAGGCCTGGCGAAGTGCAATCCAATGACATGAGAAAAACAGTAACCCAGAGACCCCCCCACCACCACCACCACCCCCCCCTTTTTCCCGCCTCCGCCACCATGTCCCCTTCACATTTCTGTCTGCCCTCAAATATGCCTGTCAAAGAACCGGCCAGGTAATAATGTATTCAATGTGTGTGCTGAGTGCGTGTTTTTTCCCATCGTCCCATTTACTGTCCGTTATGTATGCGTCAGTGAATGTTGCCCCCGTAAGTGCAGAGGGATGGATGCGCAGAACCGCAGCCCAGGATGGAAAGCACCTGTTTACTTTTTCAGTTACATCCGGCTCATCACTATTTAAAACGATCAGGGGGGAAAAGAGGAGGAAGGAAGAGATGGAATTTCTTTTTCGACAACAAATCATTATTTCCTGCAATTTTCCACATCTTTTTTTGTACCCAGTTTGTTTCTCATTCTGCCAGCTTCACGGAGCTCAATCTAACCCAGAAACCCGGGGTTGGACTTTTATTATCCACCATACGCAGAGAAGCATGGTGAGATTGCTCCTTTTTATTGGAGATTCAAAGCGATCCATATTTCTTGATCAGTCATCCGTATTCAGGACAGTTATTTACCGGACTCAAGTTTCACGTTCATTTCAGTATTCCTTTCATTATTATTTTGTGTTTGTTATATTTTGCAGGGGCAATGGAGGTTTGATTGTATATGGTGTTTTCATGATGCTGCTTGGTGGAGGGTTAAAAATATATATATATATATATATATATATATATATATATATATGTAGGATCCAGGCATGAAGCCGGGGCACCCTGAAGGACGAAGGTTTCCACCCTTGATCAACGTGGGGGCCACCCGTGTTTGGGGCCACGGGTAGAAGGCTTGAAACTTTTAGTGGCCGTGGTCCCAATGCCTTGGGAAATTTGACCCCAGCCTTCGCCAACCAGGAAATGCTGGGGAAGAACAGGGACACCTGGAAAGCTTCGGGAGACAGCCGGCATTCGCACACTGGGGCATGTCACTGGGAATTGGGAGCACCTGGCCCTCCGGGTGCCGGATAGGCGCCTCCCTTCGAGGCTGGAGTGGGGAAGAGGCGAAGCAGAGGAGAGTGTGGGCCGAAAGTGTTTGGCCAGGACTTTGGGGGTTTGTCACGAACTTTGAAATATTGTAAATCGTGTGGTGGTGACTTTACAACATTCTGCCTGTCTGTGTCCTGCCAGCCACAATATATACAGTGGGATGCAAAGTTTGGGAAGTTTAATAGTCATTATTTTCCTGTAAATGATTTTGTTATGATAAAAATGTCAGTAAACTATACAATAAAGGCAAGCCCCCACTCACTCACCACTCATGACTCATACTAATTTCCAACTTCCCTGTGGTGGAAGGCTGAAATTTGCAGTTCTCCAGCTTCCTTACGTTTGGGGAGGTTTTATGAAATTCTCTTGGTCATAACTGAGCAGTTTTTCCATTTACGTAATTGAGATGGCTTTAACGCGGGGGAGTTTGGGTTTACATCAACGCCTCCCGTAATCACGCGTACATAGAAACCAGAAGACCTCAAAGGCCAAGAAACATGCATTAATGGAAGGCGTGAAACAATAAGAAGCGGCGGTGCTATACAACCATATTCTGAGTTCCTACTTGAACAAAACGATGTAAACCTACACTTTAAATTAAGTTCTAGACAGGCTGGGGAGCTTTGTAATTGTCCTGCCCATAAGGCGTCTCAGCAACCCAAAAACAAACTGCGGGTAAATATTCACGGTGAAGGACTGTGTGCTATGGAGGAAGATGGATGGTCAGGGGGGTTTTGCCAAACTCAACGAAACTCGAGAGAAAGTTTTAATCCAGGACTAAGGTAACTAAATACAGCCATGGACATAGCCGAGATGGCACCAGCCAGTGGACCTTGAGCATGTACAAGGGTCCGTGAACTGCGAGTGCAAGATAAAGGCAACAGTTCCAAAGAGTGCTGAACAAAGAAACAATTGAAAAAGGGAAAAAATAGGCGTTGATACATACAAGCATATTCATAAATCCAAAACAAAGCACGTTGAAAAGTAATGCCGCTAAGGAAGACAGTGTAAAAAACTGCATGCAGTGTGTCAGGTCTCAGATAAAGAAGAAACATGTTTATTGATGCGTAGAACAATATGAATGAAACCTTACTTTACAACGATTGACAAACACGGAATGTAACTTGAACACAACACATCCTACAAATACGAACCTGATTGAAAGAAATAATGATAATCAAATCCTTGATGACAGCAACACTCAGTAACACTCACAAACAAATACTTATATTGACAGTCATTTACGTTATTTTTAAAATGTTCCCTTTTTTTTTTTCATAGCTTTTAACACACTACTTCTCCGCTACGTCTGGGGGGTATATATATATGTATATATATATAAACCCCCCTTCATACTGAATAATGGATACTTTTCGCCATCAATGATTGTTTTGGGAAGCCATACTCAGTGTATTCATTAGATGAACGGTAAAAAGTAAGAGCGAGGGGAAAGGGTGACTTTTTTTGAGGCATCAGGGGTGTAGTCGGCGTCAACTCTATCTGAATTCGCGATCACATTTGAAAAAATATATCTTTTCAAGTTCTATTTAGTCCAAAGTGTCCCAAACTCAAGGGCCGCCTGCCACATCCGGCCGGTGTAATTATATCCCACCCAGGGATCATTTTATATACTGTATTTGTTTTTAAAGCCGGGTATATGAAGCGTGGTAACACAGTAAACTACAGATCCCCTAATGCAGTTCAGCTGCCTTTCGTTTACCGCGTTAATCAAGTCTACCTTATGATGCTGCGAAGGGTTTTTGGAACTAGCTCACCCCGATGCTGAAGAAAAAGTTGATTCTGAAAATAGAGCCTTTAAAAACCGATGGGAGGCTGAGTATATGTTTACTGAACCCTGTGTCTCATTTGTGGAGCTAATGTGGCTGTAATTACAGAATTTAATCTAAGATGGCACTATGAGACAAAACATCAGGGTAACCTGAATGCAATGAAGAAGATACAGAAAGCAGCATAATTAAATAAGAATCTGACACTTCAGCGGGCGTTTAACCCCTGCACAATCACAAACTGATTTTTAAGTGAAGCTGCTTTTATGGGAGACACAAATGCACCAGTTCACCTTGCCCCACTTTCCCCGTTGCCAAGTAATGTTGAAACCCAAATTCTCACGGTGTTCCCAAATCGCACTTTGCTGATAAACTGGCGACTGAGTTTGCACAGGCCCTTTTGGGGACCAAGAACAAAAAAAGTCCGTCTACATGCGGCTCGAACCTTGTGCATGTTTGGTAGCACATATCTGTGTGAGAAGCTCTTCTCAGTGATAAAGACTAACAAAACAGCACACAGGGTCGCCTCACTGATGAGCACCTGCAGTCCATCCTGAGAATCTACAACACAGAACCTCACCAAACAGAAGCGAATCTGTGGCCAAAAAAGATGCCCGGCGTCCAGCTCTAAAATGACATATGAGCAAAGACAACTGAATGATTTGATTTGTTATTCTGAAAGGAACAATTTTATTTATATTTCTAGGTTTTGTTATGCAGCATGTTTTATATTTGAATTTGTATCATTTTGACAGGATATATTTTATGGAGAGCAAAATCTTTTGGGATATTTAAAATCTAAGTTTATTTTTTATATAAAAATTTCATAAGAGTAAAGAAATGTGAATGTTTGTTCTTTTAACGTTTACTTTATTTCTAACCTGTATAATTTAGACAGGATAATTTTTTATGGAGAGCAAAATATTATAAGTTGTTTAAGGTTTGAGTTGATTTATTCACGAATAATATTCCTGTCTGTTTTACCATTCCTACCAAAGATATTTCTGTCGACTAAATAAAAAATTTCCTTCTATTTAAAATTTAAATAGAACTTGAACAAATCGATAGTTCATAATATCCGCAGAAATTGCCCTAGAGCAGGAGTTATCCGTTTTTAAAAAGCAGCGTATTGCAATGATATGAAATAGCTGTGTGTGTTTTATGTAGATATGTATGTATATGTATATATATGTTTATATATGTGTGTGTGTATGATATATATATATATATGTATTTGTGTGTGTATGTATGTATGGGTGTATGTATTTATGTGTGTGTGTATATATGTGTATATATGTAGATATATATATATATGTATGTATATATGTGTATATGTATAGATATGTGTATATATATATATGTATATGTGTGTGTAAATATATATATATATATGACAACAACACTCATCACTCACAACAGTGACAAAACAATTACATTGACAATCATGTTATGTTATTTTCAAAATGTTTTTCCTTTTCTTTTTCATTGCTTCTTTAACACTACTTCTCCTTTTTGAGCCTGGTATTTCTAATATATCATATGGAGACACACACAGTGATATTTGAGAAGTGAAATGAAGTTTATTTGATTTACAGGACTCCCAGGAGGACCAGAGGAGGGGTTGTCTCCTCCAGACCACAAAAGGGGGGTCTGTCCTGGTTATGTTGGGGGCCTCGGTACAGGGCTTGGAAGCCCAGCCCTGTAGGGACCCGTGGCCACCGCCAAGCGCGCCCGATGCGAGTATCCCGTTGGGACCCGTTGGGGCTGGAGCCCGGCCGGGGCCTAGCAGGACCAGGAGGGCTTGTGCCTCCTCCAGACCAAAAAGGCGATCGCCCCGGTTGTATGGGGAGCCACGGGTAGGGCTTGGAGTCCCAAACCCCGTGAGGGGGCCCGTGGCCACCGGGCGGCGCCCTGGTGCCCCGAGGGAACCTGGAGCCCAGCACTTCCGCCACAGCGGGAAATGCTGAGGAAAAAGAACAGGGACACCGGACGGCTTCCCGGGGGCGCGGCGGGACTTCTGCCACACTGGGGTGTGGCCGCTGATGCGGGAAGCAGCTGGAGCCCATCGGGTTCCCAATAAAGGCCCTCTCCCTCCAGTCAGCAGTGGATGTCAGGTGGAGAGGACAGAGCTGGAGGGGGAGGCGGCCAAGAAAAGGGACTGAAGAGTGAGGCCTGGACATTGGGGGAATCGGTGCTGGAGGGCACTGGGGGTGTGAGTGCACAAAAAATTTGTAAATATATTTGTAAATAAACAGTGTGTGGTGGAACTATGTTGTCCGTCTGCCTGTGTCTGGGTCCCAGTCCACAATATATATATATTGCAAAGAAAGATTTGGGGTATCTGTCCCATATACTGTCAAGATTTCCTCTCAATATGGTCAGTTTAGTACATAGAACACAGACCTCCAAACAATGACAGGTGGACAATTTATGGGGTGAGAGCAGTGGACACCGGAATGCTGGAAGGACCCACAGTGGTAGGTGGGTTGTAGTGATGTCATCAGGTGGGGACCAGAGGAAAGGAAGGAACCGGAGTGGCTTGTGTTTATCGAGTCGGGTGAATTCATGGCGGTGTTGTTTCATCTTTCCTGAGGGAATAAAGAGTGAAAGGTTAGAACACTGCTTTGTCCCTTGCCATGAGATTTTGCGATGCTCGTCAGGTCTTTAAGCTGCTCCCTATGCCGAATGCGTATATATTGTGATGAGCAACCACGGACACTACCTGGCTGGGCGTTAACAAGTGGAAGGACCAAGGGAGAGGCATTGATGAGGCAATGCCTTCCCTGGGACTCGAGGCACCCCTCCTGGTTGGCTGTGGCATCATGGATTCCCGGGGGCAGTACGGAACTGGAGTTTAGTGAAGCCTGTTGGGTTCCGTGGGGGCCGCCAGAGGAGCTGCAGAGCCTTGTAGGGACCTCCAGCACACCAGGAGTGATTCCAGCTAATGAGTGAGCCACCTGGAACACTCCCAGGACCTGAATAAGAGGAGCCCTCCCCTCCATTGAATGGCCAGAGTTGGGAGAAAAGACAAAGCCTGAGGAGGTGGAGGTAGATGGAATGGTGGCAAGGAAGGGATTGTATATTGGTGTGGGGTTGGTATTTTGTGCACAAAGCTATAAATAAACAGGGTGGTGACTTGAACCTGAGTCCTGCCTGTCTGTGTCCAGGGGTTAGGGTGGCGGTGCACCCTAGTGGCTCACAATAGATTATATATGTGACAAGTGATTCACTCAGGCATCTAAAGGTTTGGGCAAGCCTCCCATATATTATATCCTGGCTGCAAAAGCTTAAAAAATTGAACAGAGATGTTCAAGACGTCACACCAAGTAGAGAAGTCAGTCAGTGGTCATCTTCCTACCTGCTATATCCTAACACAGGGGTCTGTGGGCAGCCCACCATGAGCACACACACACACACCAAACACACACTAGGGACAATTAACTAACACTAATACCTAACCTGCATGTCTTTGGACTGTGGAAGGAAACCCATGCAGACACGGAGAACATGCAAACTCCACTGAGGAGGACCTGGGAAGTCTCCTTTTTGTCATTCTGGTGTGTGTTTGTGTGTATATTTATTATTTATTTATTTAAATAAATAAATAAAAAGCAAATCTCCCTGGGTCCAAATAAGGTTTGTCTATCTAATACACTTTATGGTGCTCACCTAATGGTGCCAAAGCCTTTCTTGACAGCAGGAACCCACCCTGAACAGTACACCAGACTATGACATGATGGTCTCATATTCATACTGCCCCAATTTCAGACCCACAATAAACCCAACACATTAGTCTTTGGGAAGAAATTGGAAATGACAGGAACAGACATCAAACTCCACACAGGCGGTGAAAGAGCAAAGATTTGAGGGCAGATCTCTAGAGCTGGCAGGTAGCAACAGTAACCGCGTGCCAACCTTTTATTAAATTCTACAAGTTTCAAGATCCATCCATCCATCCATTATCAACCGCTATATCCTAACTACAGGGTCACGGGGTCTGCTGAGCCAATCCCAGCCAACACAGGGTGCAAGACAGAAACAAACCCTGGGCAGGGTGCCAGCCCACCCAGGACACCACACCACACACACCAAGCACACACTATGAACAATTTAGAATCACCAATGCGCTTAACCTGCATGTCTTGCACTAAAAAACCCTTTTCTACAATTTCAGTATTTTCAATTCCTAAAGCAGGCAAGGGTGGTACTTTAGACACTAATACTGTTTAAAAACAAAACTGAGGTGTACTTTACATGAGCGTTGACAAAAATACATTATATTTAGTAAGTATTCAGATCCCTTCACTTTTACACATTTTGTTATGTTGCATCCTTGTGATAAAATCATTTCAATTCAGTTTTCCCTCATCAAAGCAACCTCAATACCCCAGACTGACAAAGCGAAAGCAGGATTTTGCAAGTTACTTGGTGCTGCTCTTTATAATATACAATGTCCTCCATACTGTCTGGGACAAAGTCATATTAATTTTCCTTGATATCACCCTCTGCTCACAATTCAGACTTCATTAAAGTGCACATTACAGACTCTCATTTATCGGGAGTTGCAGACATTTCAGTTAAGCCATGTAGAAATCACAACACTTTTTTTTTTATTACTTTACAGGAAACCCTTGAAGCCCAGCACTACAATGACACAGTTGGAAACTGCTCTCAAGAGGGCCTTGATCTCCATTGTGAGAGTGTTTGTGGTTAATGTTGCTTTTTAGTAAGTGTTAAGTGTAATGAGTGTCATTTCATAAATTGTGAAGGGATTTTCACATCTACAAGCAAAATTGGATTGCCTTGGTTTGTTTAGACAATTCAGTCACTTCTGATTCAGCTTCAGTCGTTCTCCAAGCCACACAAAATCAGCTGCAACAATTCAGCCATGGAGTGAGTGGGTAACAGTGAGACGGGGGTCTAAGAAGTCAAAATGTAGCCCCTCAGCAGTCTTGGCTTTTCCTTTCAACTTTGCATCTGGTGAGAGAGATTCTCATCTTTGAAGCCGATTAAACTTCATTTGAGATCTACAATGTGCCAGGAGGGGCTTTCAGCCCGGTTCTAATTTCAACAGAGTACAAAGTTTGGACCTGGTAGACATACTGGGTGCATTTGCTCAAGCCAAACCCAAACAGTGATTTAGAAACTTACAATAGCACCTTTGTGAGCATTGTTTTTAACTCTACTATGTTCACTTATACTTTATTTTAAAATATGATAGATAGATAGATAGATAGTGAAAGGTGCTATATAGATAGATAGATAGATAGATAGATAGATAGATAGATAGATAGATAGATATGAAAGGCACTATATAACTGATAGATAGATAGATAGATAGATAGATACATAGATAGATAGATAGATAGATAGATAGATAGATAGATAGTGAAAGGTGCTATATGATAGATAGATAGATAGATGATACGGTCATATGAAAAAGTTTGGGAACCCCTCTTAATTCTTTGGATTTTTGTTTCTCATTGGCTGAGCTTTCAAAGTAGCAACTTCCTTTAATATCTGACATGCCTTATGGACACAGTAGGATTTCAACAGTGACATTAAGTTTATTGGATTAACATAAATATGAAATATGCATCATAACAAAATTAGACAGGTCTATAAATGTGGGCACCCCAACAGAGATATGACATCAATACTTGTTGAGCCTCCTTTTGCTCCTTTGAGCCTCTAGGCGCTGTCCTCCTGAGCCTGT
>NW_024383500.1:0-7189 GCF_016835505.1 Polypterus senegalus
AGCGCATGTTTTGGCGACTTTGTATATGCTTTAAATGACACGCTAGAGTCAAAGATAACACCTAGATTGCGGGCTGATTCAGTAAAATTAATTGGGATTCCAACTGAGTTAAATGACGACGAAATATTGCTGTGATCAGCGCATTCCCTCCAACAATTAACATCTCTGTTTTATCTGTATTTAAAGACAAGTAGTTCTCATTCATCCATTCCTTTAATTCACTAACACAACTAATTAAAGACATCGGAGAAACTTCATTTGATTTAAATGAAAGGTATAACTGGGTGTCATCTGCATACGAGTGAAAATTAACATTATGTTTCCTAATGAGAGATTCCAGTGGAAGCATGTAAAGTGAAAACAGTAAAGGTCCCAGTACTGAGCCCTGCGGGACACCATATTGAACTCCTGTGTATATTACATTACACTCTCCACTACTTTTTTTGAGATGTCTCCTGACATCTTGCACCAAAGGCTCAGCCTTTGGTTTAGTGTCTATTGTGTCTCAACTAGTGGTCTTAGATAATAATCAAATCCTGGGTATGCTGGCAACAGATACATAGGATTCTGTATAACTGCATGGACACCAGGATTCCAAGGCTGGTATGATGGCTGCCCCAGTCTGTGGTATGTGAATACTTCTCTGGGTCTGACAGTGGAGCCAATCTTCTTAAAGTGTCCCTTCTCTGTCACTCTGGTGTTCTGTTGCTAGGTCTTCTTGACCATTTGTGGGTTCCACTACTTCATCAATGATCTCCACCTGGGGTTCAGCAACAATGCTCTCCATTTCCAGTCCTTGTTCCCTTGATGTTCCTTGTAAAGGATTTCTGTCAGGTTGTCGTGGTTCTCGTGGTTCAGGGTAGAACTCTCGGGCCTTGGCTCTGAGCCTGGAGCGTGACTCAGATTCTATTACCTCAGATCTGACATGTGCTGGAAAACATGGCAAGCAACGGGGACCATATGAGGTTTCTACTTCCTCATCGGAGTGATCAGACGCTGAGTCTGGTGTCTCACTCTTTGTTCTTGCCGGTCTTTGCATTTTCCTTTTCACTGTGTTCGATTTAGTGTCTTTTTCAAAATGTAAGTCATTGACAGGCAGCAGGAGGTTGCGGTGTAGTATCCGGGGTGCTCTGCTACCAACTTCTGGCTGTACCTTATACACTGGGTTGTCTTTAATTCTCTCCACAATACGACATACCTCTTTTCCCAGTAGTCACGGAGTTTTCCTGAGCCTCCTCTCTCAGATAGGTTTCTGACTAAGACTCTGTCACCTGGTTGAAGAATAGCGCCCCTCACTGTACGGTCATAATCTAGCTTACCCTTGGCTGATGCTTTCCGACTGTTATCTGCAGCAATCTGGTAAGCTTCCTTCATCTTGGTTGCCCATTTTTGCACAAAGTCCTGGCTGTCTGTTTCCTCATTGTCAGTTGTAAGATTAAACTACAAATCGATAGGTAATCTTGGAGCTCTGCCATACAAGAGGAAAAATGGTCAATAGCCAGTTGATTCGTGTCTTGTACAATTATATGCATGCATAATTTGTGGTAGGTAATCTTTCCACTTTGACTTTTTCTCTTCTTCCAAGGTTCGGAGCATCTGAAGCAGAGTTCGATTGAATCGTTCTACTGGATTCCCCTGTGGATGATAGGGGTGTGCGGAGTGAACTATTCCAGATACAGTAGTTGTTGGAGCTTCTGAAATAAGTTATTTTCAAACTCACGCCCCTGGTCATGGTGCAGCTTTGCAGGGTAGCCAAAACGGGGGATAAAGTCGTGGAAAATCTTCTCAGCTGCGGTTTTTCCAGATTTGTTTTTGGTGGCATATGCTTGTGCAAAGCGAGTGAAGTGATCCATCAGAACCAGAACATAGTCATAACCTCCTTTACTTGGCTCAAGATGGAGAAAATCTACAGAGAGCAGTTCAAAGGTTACGCTTGGTAGTATAGAGCCCATAGGTGCTCTGTCTGGGTTACTAGGGTGCTTCTGCTTGATGCAGGCGCATTGTCGAATTACATAATCTTCAATCTCTCGCTGCATGTAAGGCCAATAAAATCTTTCTCTGGCTAGATGAATCACCTTGTCAGATCCGATGTCCCATATCATCATGGAGGCTTTTAAGGACAACTGGTTTCAGCTTATGTGGCAAAACAAGTTGCTTTCTTTTTCCTACTTGCCTGTACAGTACTCCCTTGTAAATGGTGAGTTTGTTCCATTCATGTATCAGTCTCTTTGTTTCAATTCCCATTTGTTCCATGTCTTTCTTATTTGGACCCCATCCTCTGCTTTTGAGGTTAATGATTTCACTGATGGTAGCATCTTCTTGCTGTGCGAACCCTAATATCATTTAGTGTGACTGTATTAGCACTTTCTGGCAACACCCGTCATCCACTGAGGTGAACTGTAGAGTAGCCACCCATGGCACTTCTTTATCTTTAGCTGCTTTGTCCCCTGCCAGACAGCTGGAGATGACTTCTGGAGATATTGTTTCATTATACTCAGTGATAGTGGCCTGTATATCCACAGGGAAGCGGGACAGCGTATCTGCATCTGTATTTGCTTTCCTAGGGCGGTATTTGATGTCAAAGTTAAAGTCTGCTAATTCTCCAACCCAGCGATGACCCACTGCATTCAGTTTTGCTGTACTCAGAACATATGTCAGAGGGTTATTGTCAGTATATACAGTGAAGGGGGGTACATAATATAGATAGTCTCTAAATTTTTCACAGATTGCCCACTTCAGGGCCAAAAATTCTAACTTGCCAGAGTGGAGATGGTAATTTCTCTCAGCTGGGGTGAGTGTTCTCGATCCATAGCCAATTACACGTAGTTTACCCTCCTGTTGTTGGTAAAGTACTGCTCCTAGTCCTTCGTTTGATGCATTAGTGTGCAAAACAAAGGGCAATTCAAAATTTGGAAAAGCAAGTATGGGTGCATTGGTGAATATATCCACAAATTTAGAAATGACTGTACGATGTTCATTAGTCCGTTGAACTGGTGTTCTTGAAGGTACATTGGATTTTATCCTCCCTCTTGCTGTAGTCGCCAAGCTGGATTTTCCAGTATTTCCAATAGTACCATTTAAAAGTTCAAACAAAGGTTTTGCCAACCTGGAAAAGTTCTATATGAAGGAGCGGTAATAACTAAGGAAGCCCAGCAAGGATCTGACTTCCAACTGTTGTGGGTTCCTTTTCCATTAACTGTCGGACTGCTTCCAAATCCTTTAGGGGTCAATCTGCACCACCTCTTCAGACACTAGACGACCTATGTACCGGATTTGTTGTCTGAATAACTCATTCTCGGTCGTAACTTTATTCTGTGTTCTCTCATTCGAGACAGTACCCGTCTCAAGTCTTCCACATGGTGATGAAATGTTTTTGAAAAGCAAAGTACATCATCCAAATATGGGGTGCAACATTCATCTCTCAATTGTTCCAGTACCCTTCCAAAAGGAATGCGTACCCACTCATATAGTCCCAAGGGTACTGAAAGCAGTGACAGATCTTGTGTCCTCATCCATGAAACCTTGATGATATGCACTTCCTTGATCCAGGATTGAAAACCATGAGTAGCCCCCAAGATTATCCAGTAGGTCTTGAATGTGTGGCAGGGGGTGTCTGTCAGGGATGGTTTTACGGTTTAGCTCCCTAAAGTCCACACAAAGACGCAAACTTAAGTCCTTTTTCCTGACACAGACAACTGGAGAAGAGTAAGCTGAAGACTTCTTTATCCAACCATGGTCCAAAGGTTCTGGATGTATTCCTTCACCTCTTGGTATAAGGGCTTTGGAATAGCATTGTACCTTTTCTGCAGGAGTATCATCCTTCAGAGTGATTTTAGCTTCAAATCTGGAATGCAACCACTTTCACCATCTTCCCATGAAAATACATCTGATTCTTTTTATAACATGCGCTTAACTACCTCTTGTTCTTCCTCTTTTAAGTGGGACAAATCTACTGGTGGGTTCCATTTTTCTCTAGCAGTAACCTTGTATTTGTTGCTTTCCTGTTTAACTCAACTGTACTCTGTGTGTGCAGCATTAACTTGGCCATCAATTGGCTGGCTGAATATTACAGGACAGATGGTGGGAAGGACTGGCCAGATATCAACAATTTCTTCTAGAGTGCCTAATATTGTTCCACTAGGAAGGTAGATATCATGTAAGGTGTAATTTTGAAGAGGTATGTTTATTAGTTTTGAAGTAATAGTTGGGCTGTCAACAATGGCAGGAGTAGTTCAATGCCCTCTAGGCAATGATTCTCTGCTAGTGGCTCAAAAGTCATTGTGCCTCCTCTAGGCAAAGCCCTAATTTTACATTTCACTTGACATATCTGACATGCTGGGATAACAAGCCCTTTTTCCCCATCCTTACTGTAATACCTAAGTGATATTGCTTCCCAGGTTTTATTCCTACTGCAGAGATGATATTATCTGCTGTGTCACCTTTCAGGTTTAATGCCTCACTCAGCAGCGTGCTAAGAATGGTGTTATTGGTCTGGTCACAGTTCTCTCTGATCAGTTCCTCTATAACATTGAAGCCTAACAGCGGACAGTTAACATGACTTTGACTTACTAACAAAGGAACATCAATGGCTACCTGCCCATGCCTGGAGCTCAGTATCTGAAGTGTCACCTCAATCCACCCTTCAAATGGAATCTCAGTGCCATTTGCTGCAGTAATACAGAGTGCACTTCCTGTTAATAAACTCTCAAGTGACTGAATCTAACATCAGGCAATGTCTTCCTTACCCACTCTCTCCCCACTATGCTAACCTGTGCTCCTGTGTCTAACAGCATTTGTGTTTGAATTCCATGATTACACACGTGACCATGCAGCGACTCCCAATTAGTTGGGCAGCACGTTTGCTTTAGGGGCAGTAGATACGTGTTTTGCATTGTGGGATCTCAGTCTGGGGGACCTGTTACTCCTGTTGGTCACTGGTTTGTTCCTCTCAAGTGACCTTCCCAGTTTCCCCATTCCCATCTCTTAGTACAGCAACAGCTCTGTGTCCCATCAAACCACAGCGAAAGCAGTGAGTACACCATTCTTTTCTCTGCTGGGCACATTCTGACATCTTTTAGGACTATCTCTTGAGACCTGAGTGTTCAATTGTGGCGTGCACGGACATCTGCCCGAGTACTGTTACCAGAATGCTTTTGTGATCTTTTCAAATTTTTTAGCATAGACACTTGAGCTGTCAGCTGCTCAATGGTAGTATTATGAGCTTGATGTGCACAAAGAACTTACAAATTATCATTTTCGTTATAGTTCACAATTTTGTCAAATTGTTTGCTAGTTCGACACTCAAGCAGTTAACTGCTTTATAGCTGCACTGTCAACTTGCATTCTATTGTTTGTTGACTCATTTCAGTCTGATCAGCCTGTGAACTATCCTTTGTTGTACTGAATTTACAGAGACAATAATAATAATAATAATAATTTTTTTACATAGCGCCTTTCCTATGCTCAAGGCACTTACAGAATATAAGAAAGAACGGCAGGGTATACAGTATATAGCATAGTACAAAGCATATAAATAAATAAGAAGATTAAGACAGTAAATTCAGAGAAAGCCTAACAGACAACAGAATTGATGGTCTCGACACTCGCACACACACACAGGTTACATGAGCATCTTGACAGAAAGGTAAACTGAGAGAAGGGTAATAAAGTCAAGTAGAGCTAAAAGCCTTCCTGAACAGATGAGTTTTAAGTTGTTTTTTAAAAGAATTCATGGAGTCAGCTGACCTGATTAATTTCGTAGGTCATTCTAGAGTCTGGGCACTCGCTATACAGCTGAAGGCCCTGCTGTCACCCATGGAGTGTAGATTAGTGTGGGCACAGAATCAGAGGACCTTAGTGGATCAGCGGGCAGGCACACAGTGATGGAGAAGGTCACTGATGTAGTTTGGCGCGAGGTTATTTAAGGCTTTGTAGATTATTAGTAGGATTTTATATTCGATTCTGTAAGACACAGGGAGCCAGTGAAGACGGAGCAGGATGGCTGTGATGTGCTCGCTGCTGCTGGTTCGAGTAAGGACTCTTGCAGCTTAGTTTTGAATAAGCTGGAGCTGTGATATAAGATTAGAAGGGCACCTGCAGCAGCAAGTTACAATAATCTATGCAGGATGTGATAAAAGCATGGACAAGTTTCTCAGCATTAGAAAAGGAGAGGAAGGAGCTGAACATGGGATATGTTACGGAGGTGAAAGTAGGAAAGTTTCTTAATGTGATTTATGTGGGTGGAGTAAGAAAGGAGGAATCAAAATGACACCAAGATTCTTTGCAGTAGAGGCAGGTCTGATGAGATCACCACCAAGATGGACTGGGAAGGAGCTCATTTTATTAAGCTGCATTTTAGTCCCAATTTGCAGGAGTTCAGTTTTGTTGCTGTTCACTCGAGTATGAAGACGCTTTATTCTCTGCTTCCTCCCTGGTAGATTTAGTTATCTTCTCTAGAATTATATCATCAGTCACCTTCAAGTCAGTAAGAAATGGTTTTATGTCTTGTCTGATGTTGTTATTTTTTCATTGAACCTTTGATAAAGGGTATGAAGAAATATGCCCTGAACTAATTTTCTGTCATAACTGAATTCAGCTCCATGCTGTTCTGATGCCTGCAGCAGCGTTGTCGAAGACCTATTATCCTATATACAAAATGTTCGGGTGTTTCCCTATCTTGTTGCTTTGTATTGCTCAGTTCTTGAAACAGTTCTGTGCTGCTTTAATCCCTAATGTGTAACCTAAGAAATCGTTTGAGCTCATCTAATGTGAGATCATCTTTACTCATGAGAAACATTTTTTTAAGATACCTGGTTTAACTACTTTTAGTACAGACTTAACAACTTCAAACTCAGTAAATCCCTCATGTAACCCTACATCTATTTGTTTGCAAAGGTTACTTTATGACATTTCAGAGCCCCCATCATAGATTTGCCCCCATGGACTTTGAACTCCTACGAGGCAATAAAGTAGCAACATCAGTGAGTCTTACCACTTGATCTGAAGTCCTGTAAGGAAGACATCCTTTCTCCGAGTCCACAGAGTTCCTCCTATTTTCAAGTTTCTGCAAAATGTTTAGCTTGGCTTGAATGAATATCTTCATCCAGCCCTGCAGTGGTAACACCAATCACCAGAGGGTTGAAATCTTTCTGGTTAGAGTTGTGAGTATCCTGAGGTGAGTAGGTGTGAC
>NW_024383501.1:0-12237 GCF_016835505.1 Polypterus senegalus
GTTTTTTTGGTTTAAAAAAACTGTACTGTACCCTTCAAACCCATCACCATTACTACATGAACTATTGAAATACTGTAGATACTGTGATAGTATCTTTCAGTTTTTAAATGTTAATGACATTCAGGACTTTGTATATATATATATATATATATATATATATATATATATATATATATATATATATATATATATATATATATATACAGTAATTATGAGGCTTCAGGAAAAAAAGATTGGTTTGTAAATATATACATTGGTTCAGATATTTATATCGGTTCAGATACATTGGTTTGAATATATACATTGGTTTTAATATATCCATTCAGATATATATTTCGTTCAAATATATACATTGTTTGGGATGTATTGGTTGAGATATATACATCGGTTGGAATACAACCGTTCAGATATATACATTGGTTTAGATACATTGTTGAAATATATATAAATTGGTTTGCATAGATCCGTTCTGATATATATACATTGGTTGAGATACATCCGTTCAGATTTATACATTGGTTTGAATACATCCGTTCAAATATATACATTGGTTGAGATATATATATTGGTTGATATACATTGGTTTAAATATATATATTGGTTAAAATAGATTGGTTTAGATATATACATCGGTTCAGATACATCCGTTCTGATATATATATTGGTTCAGATAGATCGGTTCAGATATATACATTGGTTGGGATTTATGGGCAGGCACAACGCTGGTCACCCATGTTTAGCATCTCCTTTTGCTTCATCATTGCTTCAACACTGTTGTAATTATTGTGAACATTTATACAAGCAGCATACGCTTGTCTGTCGCGCTTTGTTTCAGTAAGCCCTATTTGTTGGGGCCCTCGATTTCAAAGCACTTTTTCCTTTCATTATTTAAAACTACATGAGATACCCTCTTCACCTCGCTCCGTCCCCCTGGCTCATTTACCCGCCTCACTCGCTCCTCTGTCCCTCCCATGACAGATTCTTCTCAAAAGCAGAGTTACTAGAAAGCATTAATCACAACCACAGTACGTCCCATTTTTTCACCTCCTCAGACGCTGGTTTATCATTGGTGGAAGCTGCAGGTACATCTGTTATTCCGTATGGTAGCATTTCATTTTAAGGGCGATCTGCTTCAGCAAGGAACTAGTCCTGTTTGCTGAAAGGATTTTATGAAGGAAAACACTGGAGTTGCTCTGTTTCTTTAAATGTTCATCAGGATCAAAATGACCAGAATATTCCCGCATCACAAATAACTGATGTTCAACTATTTTTATAGTAAAACTAACAAACCACACACAAGCACGCATTCGCTCACACACACACTCACACTCACAAATCGTGGGTCGCACGTACTACTGATTAAGCGTATCTGTCAAGGACGATTATTTTTCACCCCATAAAACAGATTCTTCTCAAAGCTGAGTTACCAGGAAGCATTGAGTGCAACGCAGTACCTCCCATGTTTTCACCTCAACAGGCGCTGGTTTATCATTGACGAAAGCCGCCCGGTGATTTCTGTTATTCCGTATTGGCAGCATTTCATTAAAGGGCGATCTGGGTCAGCAAGGAACTTAGTCCTGTTTGCTGAAAGGATGTTATGGAGGAAAACACTGAATAGCGCTGTTTCTTCTGAATGTTTATCAGTGATCAGGGACCAGAATGATCAGAATATTCCTGCTTCTACAAATAACTGAGGTCTGTTTTATTGTAAAACTGAGAAAACCAAACACTGCAAGACACAACACAAATACTCAAACTCACAATCGTGGAGTCGCATACTGCTGATTAAGTGTATCTGTCACGGACATCATTTTTTTCACCCAATAAAACTTTAGTTCAAAGTTAGAAAGCAGCGGTGATTTCTATTATTCCTTATTGGCAGCATTTAATTTAAAGATGATTCACTTCAACAAGGTGAAAGAGTCTCTTATTTTGATAGGGCGATCTTTTTTTAGGCTTAAGCATTTTTGATTGACTTACAAAGAAAATAAGCTATTACTTACCCGTGAGTGCTCAAAATTATAATGCGCGTATCTATAAGGAAGAGGTGGTGGTAAGATTGCTGACTCGAGTTAAATGATCACTGGTTTGTGTCGGGGCTTCTTTCTGTTATTTTATTTATTTACTTTATTTATTTTACAAATTGCTTTGAGTAGTAAGAATGTAAGGAATTAATAACAATAATAATAATAGTATTATTATATTATTATTATTATTATTATTATTATTATAGCGTGTGAATGCAAGATCAAATTCAGCAGCCATGTAAGTGGGGTATGAATAAGGACAATACCACAGTTCATTGAAATAATTACAGCAAGGTGCACACCAATGCAAACATAATGTGTATATTATTGAAGTAAAGGTTCATATAAATTAATTATATTCAACTTTTTAACAAGTTGAGAGATGTCAACTGGTTAAAATGCACGAAATTATACATGTATTGCTTTATAGTCCACACATAGTGTATGTATATTATTAAAATAATGATGTAAAATTCCTATAAAATGGTATAGAATCTGCGTCAGACTTATTTTTGTGTCAAATTTCTTCAAAAGAAGTTTTAATTAGTTTGCTTTAAAAAATCTTACGGCAAACATGTGAACCGCTGAAAATCGCTGATCTTAATCAATTTGTTTTAGCGCATGCTCCGTGCAAAATGCTGTCATATCTGTTAATAAACATGCACGCACAGCGATGTCCTGATGTCTGCGTTCTAAGGCTGCAGGTAAATTAAAACGCTATTGACGTTTTACTGGGGTGCTCTGTGATTGAGGGCGGACAGTAAACTTTGGTAAAATGATGAGCTCGTTAAAATAAATGTAGCAATCCATTGTCATGCTGTAAGTACAGCTTGCTCTTAAACATTTACACAGGTGGTTTTCCTGGGAATAAAAAAGGGGGGAAAAATCCACGGGAAAGGTTTTGTTGTTGAACTCAAATTTCACCTCCGCCATGTGAGCCAATCAAAACTATTGGAATGAAATATACAGTAGTTCTATATAAATAAATAAATAAATTTCCTATCACACCCACCCTTTCACCTCCTGTACATTGGAGAGGATTCTCATTTTCACAGCAGGTGCAATTATCCTATAAAACACATAGGAGTTCTCTGCACCGCTTTTTCATGGGAGATTAAAACTCATCAAATGTATTTAAAAACTTTTAGCAGCCTGTGGTATTCCTTATCTGCTGTGGTCCATTACAAAATGAACACCAGGCAGTTACAATTGTGCACAGTTTCTTTAATAAGTCTATTAGACAGTCTTTTATAACGTTTTCATATCGAGTGTGTCTCTTAATCCCTTCTAGCAGAGGAGACACTTATTTCCACAGCTTGGTCTATGCTGTAGAAACGCGTGCCCCCGTCTTCTGCTTGTAAATTAACACTGGAATTACAAAACTGTCCATAGTTTATTTAAAGAGATTGAAGGAAGTCTTCTATATCACTTTTTTGTTTACTATGTCCTTACTCATCCACTAATTAAAAAATCAAGCTTACACTGTCTTTTTTAAGTATGTCTATGAAAATCGCTGTGAGTAGCCAGAAAAATGCTATATAAATGTAATATATTATTATTATTATTATTTTGGTTTTTTAAATCCAAATAAACCTGATAGGACTTCTTCCAGGATATGTGCCACTCTAGGGTACCAACAAAGTCAAACTGATTAGGACATTTTGTGATCAGTTTGCTTAAAGTATATTAAACAAAATATAACTTTTCATCATCTTCTCATTTCTAATTTGGCATTTCAGGATACAGTACAGTATATACTGCAAATATACATTTAAATTGTAACCGCTTGATAATTATTTACTCAGTGCTTGCGTTTTCCATAAACAGCATCAATATGTGCACAAAGTATAAGTGATAAAACACACAAATTCTGACATTAGCATGACTGTTGAAGGAAAACATGTATTAGAAAGTATTCTATGGAGTTTTCATAAATTAATCAAACCTTTTGAGTTTCTTAATATATTTTGTAATCAGGTTTTAAATTTTTTTATTTTTACTGCCACTTCACAGATCAACAATCCCCAACATGGTCACTGTCAGAATAAGTCTTTTAACTTTTTCCTGTGTCCATTAATACATTTCTTGGTTTCACTACCCATCTGAAAGAGTTGGCATCAGGTTGGGTGGCACTTTTAAACTGTAGTAGTATGAGCAAGCGCAGTGTGGTAAGCACTAGTTTGGCATTTCTTTTCTTTTTGTCCTGGGCCCAAGCCTGTAAATCTCTTTTGTAAATGGGTGGCTTGGATAGAGGACAGATACCAACAATTTTCAAGGCTATATTAAACAATACTAAAAGATATTTGTGTATGTGTGTTATAGTGCCCCATGTTGTAAGTGTTAGATCCATTGAAGAAGTCAACTTAAACAAAGAAAATGTACATTTACAGGCTTGTTTGAAGTGTTTTACATTATAACCATATTTTTAATTGCTGCGTGAATATAATTTTTTAAAGAGGATGACCTTTACTATTGTCAAAAAAGACAAGCAGAGCAACAGGAGGAATATGAAAGTTATTTGTTGAGTTTAGGAGACAAAGGATACTTGTAAGGAAGTTCATGCCAGTGCTATTGGTGTACATTCTGGAATTTATAAAACTGCTGAAATTATTTCAAAAAAATGTTACTGGCCTGGTTTTATGCTGACATTAAAATGGCTACGTTTTCTGATAATTATAATCATTATTTTAATTAAAAGACTATAATTGTCAGAACAGATTCAATAAAATGTTTTAATATCTCAGTTGCTGTTTGTCGACTCTTTAATTGACTTGTCCTACAAATGTGGATATTTGGTACTTCATTTGACAAATAATATGAATTTTTCCAAGTCTCATGTATTTCATATAGATAGATAATTAGATAGAACTTGTACTCTAAGGGAAAATGTGCTTTTTTTAACAGAGGCTGAATGAATAAATAAATTAATATTAATATAATGAAAAACCAGCCAATCCAATAAAAATTGTCTAATGTTCATTCTGCAAGCAACAGTTGAAGCTCACAACTCTGACGCAAAAGCTCAGCTGTAGAAGTGAGTGTCCCTTTGAGTGGAGAGGACAATGGGACACAGTAGACTTGAAAGTTATATAGATGACTTTCAACAATCTTTACCATGGATTTCAGACAATATTAGTTATCCAGGGTTCATTTTGAAAGAGGCAGACAGGGTGCACACAAGCCCATGGATCTGCTCTAGCCATGGAAATGAGTGTTGCCTGTAGGGAATAGGATGCAAACACATAGTGGAGAAGATTATATAGAAAACTATATCTACAACCTTTTAAAATCAATTTTACATATTTTTAACTATTTTGTATAATCAGCAGTCAGAGGGCACATTTTACAGCTCTACAGCAGCCATGGAAAATGAGCGACGACCAGTGGATGAGACATGCTTTTCATTCCATAGTTTTAATGACTCACATGGCTTGAGGTGAAATTTGAGTTCAAAAACAAAACATTTCCCGTGGATTTTTTCCCCCTTTTTTATTCCCAGGAAAAAACACCTGTGTAAATGTTTAAGAGCAAGCTGTCACTTATAGCGTGACAATGGACTGCTACATTTATTTTAACGAGCTGTCTTTTAAATGTCTTTGAAAGTGTTACTAGGCGCCGAGTAATGTATTATTATTACTGATATTTTACTAAATCTTACTATCCATGTTTCTTTGTTGATGATCCCCGTTGAAGAATTTTTTGGTAACAGAACAGTAAACACGCCAAAACGACTAAAAAACACAACTGACGACTGGTATTTTTCGATATCATTTTAACAAAGTTTACTGTCCGCCCTCAATCACAAGCACCCGGTAAAACGTCAATAGCGTTTAATTTACCTGCAGCCTTAGAACGCAGACATCAGGACATCGCAAAGGTGCATGTTTACTAACAGATATGACAGCATTTTGCACGGAGCATGCATTAAAACAAATTGATAAAGATCAGCGATTTCTCACGGTTCACATGTTTGCCGTAAGATTTTTTAAAGCAAACTAATTAAAAACTTCTTTGAAGAAATTTGACACAAAATAAGTCTACATTAGATTCTATAGCATTTTATAGGATTTTTATATCATTATTTTAACAATATACATACACTATGTGAACTGTAAAGCAATCATGTATAATTTCGTGCATTTTAACCAGTTGACATCTCTCAACTTGTTAAAAGTTGTATATAATTAATTTATATGAACCTTTACTTCAATAATATACACATTATGTTTGCATTGTGTGCACCTTGCTGTGTAATTATTTCAATGAACTCGAGTATTGTCCTATTCTTACCCCATCATGCGCTGAATTTGATCATGCATTCACACGTATAATAATAATAATAATAATAATACAATTGTTATTAATTCCTTACGTTTTATAGTGCCTTTCTTACTACTCAAAGCAATTTGTAAAAATAAATAGGTAAATAAATAAAATAACAGAAAGGAAGCCCCCTGGACACAAACCAGTGATCATTTAACTGCGAGTCAGCAATCTTACCACCACCTCTTCCTTATAGATACGCCGCATTATAATTTTGAGCACTACGGGTAAGTAATATAGCTATTTTCTTTTGTAAGTCAATCAAAATGCTTAAGCCTTAAAACGATCGCCCTGTCAAAATAAGAGACTCTTTCACCTTGTTGGACGTGGAATCATCTTTAAATTAAATGCTGCCAATAAGGAATAATAGAAATCACCTCGCTGCTTTCTAAATTTGATAACTAAAGTTTTATTAGGTAAAAAATGATCGTCCGTGACAGATACACTTAATCAGCAGTATGTGCGACCCACAATGTGTGAGTTTGAGTATCTGTGTTGTGTACGCTGTGTTTGGTTTTCTCAGTTTTACAATAAAAATAGACATCACTTATTTGTGAAGCAGGAATATTCTGATCAATCTGGTCCCTGATCACTGATAAACATTCAGAAGAAACAGTGCTATTCCAGTGTTTACATCCATAACATCCTTTCAGCTAACAGGACTAAGTTCCTTGCCCTTGGCTCCTTGCCCTTTAATGAAATGCTGCCAATCGGAATAACAGAAATCACCGGGCGGCTTTCGGTCAATGATAAACCAGCGCCTGTTGAGGTGAAAAAAAGGGGAGGTACTGCGGTGGCGATCAATGCTTCCTGGTAATTCAGCTTTTGAGAAGAATCTGTTTTATGGGGTGAAAAAATAATCGCCTTGACAGATACGCAATTAGTAGTACGCGATCCATGATTTGTGAGTTTGTGAGTGTGTGTGTGTTTTGTTCGTTTTACTATAAAACATCAGTTAAACATCAGTTATTTGTGATGCGGGAATATTCTGGTCATTTTGATCCCTGATCAACATTTAAAGAAAGAGACAACTCCAGTGTTTTCCTCCATAACATTCTTTCAGCAACAGGACTAAGTTCCTTGCTGAAGCAGATCGCTTTAATGAAATGCTGCCAATACGGAATAACAGATATCACCGGGCGGCTTTCACCAATGATAAACCAGCTGCCTCATGAGGTGAAATATGGGAGGTACTGCGTTTGATTATGCTTTCTAGTAACTCTGCTTTTGAGAAGAATCTGTCATGGAGGACAAGAGGAGCGAGAGGCGGGTACAATGAGCGGGACGGAGCGAGGCTAAGAGGCTGGTATCTGCGCGAGTGTTTTAAATAATGAAAGGAAAAAAGTGCTTGAAATCGAGGACCCCAACAAATAGGGCTTACGAAACAAAACGCGACAGACAAGCGTATGCTGCTTGTATAAAATGTTCACAATAATTACAACAGTGTTGAAGCAATGATGAAGCAAAAGGGAGATGCTAAACATGGGTGACCGCGCCTGCCCATAAATCCCAACCAATGTATATATCTGAACCGATCTATCTGAACCAATATATATATCAGAACGGATGTATCTGAACCGATGTATATATCTAAACCAATCTATTTTAACCAATATATATATTTAAACCAATGTATATCAACCAATATATATATCTCAACCAATGTATATATTTGAACGGATGTATTCAAACCAATGTATAAATCTGAACGGATGTATCTCAACCAATGTATATATATCAGAACGGATCTATGCAAACCAATTTACATATTTTTCAACCAATGTATCTAAACCAATGTATATATCTGAACGGATGATTCAAACCGATGTATATATTCAACCAATACATCCCAACCAATGTATATATTTGAACCGAAATATATATCTGAATGGATGTATTAAAACCAATGTATATATTCAAACAATGTATCTGAACCGATATAAATATCTGAACCAATGTATATATTTACAAACCAATCTTTTTTCCTGAACGGCCCTCATAATATATATATATATATATATATATATATATATATTGACAAGATGAAGATTCATGACAACCTGAGGTTTAATGTAAATACATGACATCTTCACACTAAATCAGTCAATGTTTTAAAGATAAATGCCTAATGAGATTGATTTTAAAAATGGAAATGCGCCTTGTGGGATGACTAAGGAGTCCTAGTTGCTTCATCACCGTCATACCTAGACAGTATACAGATGTGATTAAGAAAGTTAGTAGAATGCTTGGATATGTAGTATGCTATGAGGAGTATAAACCAAAGGAGACAATTTTGTAAATGACAGCCACTTGTAAACCATTATCGGGATTATTATATGATGCTATGCTACACTCTAATTACAAGGGTGAAACAGTAGTAGAGAAAATAAAGAGAAGACCAACTATTCCGATTTTATGACTATTAAGTAAGAGATAAACAAAGACTGAAGGAACTGACACTTTTCGCTTTAATGTAGATGAAATCTGACAAGGTAAGAGTTTTAATAAAGACAGTTAGTATGATTTTTCCAAAATACAGAGCCACAGATGGAAGGTGGTTAGGGGCAAATTTTGCACTAATATTAGAAAACATTTCTTTGCACTGAGAATTACAGGTACTGTACATGGTATTACCAAGCGTGTAGTAGGTAATACTTTATAAGTTTTCAGATCCGTACTTGATAACACTATGCATAAATAGTTTGAATAAGGAATGGCAATTACACTGACTTTAGCGTTTTATTGTATTAAATACATACGTATTTCAAACACCTTGATACCTAACCATCACATTATATAAGATATCTGAATTAGTTAAAAATGTGAGATAAGGAGAGCTTTCTAAACCAGCTGCAGCTTATTTTGTTTAGTTTGCCCCCGCCCCCACCAGTAAAATTTGTTAGTTACTATTTTGTTTTCTATTTATATCATATTAAATTGTTTGAAATGTATGTTGATAATTAATTAGGGTGGCACAGTGGTAGTGCTGCTGCCTCGCAGTTTGGAGACCTGGGTTTGCTTCCTGGGTCCTTCCTGCATGGAGTTTGCTTGTTCTCCCACATCTGTTTGGGTTTCCTCCCACAGTCCAAAGACATGCAGGTTATGTGCATTGGCAATCCTAAATTGTCCCTAGTGTGTGTGTGCCCTGCAGTTTGGCGCCCTGCCTTGGGTTTGTTTCCTGCCTTGAGCCGTGTGTTGGCTGGGATTGGCTCCAGCAGACCCCATGACCCTGTAGTTAGGATATAGCGGGTTGAATAATGGATGGATAATAATTACCAAATGTAAATTCAATTAAATAGCATTACCAAAAAAAAAATCTAAGAATTGTTTTTATTAGAAAGATCTTTGTATTGTTCTTTCGCTTAGCTAATTTAGATGGAAATGATCAGCAAAGAATGTTACACCAATCAGATTCAAAGTAAGTAACATAAATAAACTTAACAGACTGAAGTCACAGTTAGCCAAAGAAGGGCAAATCCAGATTTCTAAAGGAACAGCAACCTTGTCTTTTGTCTGCTGTGTGCTTTCTCCGGGAGTATATCATAACAAACCAAACTGAAATTAAGAGAAACTACATAGGGCTTGTATTTTTAATCAATGTATAGAAATAACTATTCCTTCTACATGCTTATGTTTAATATGATGTTACAAGATGAAAGATGAAGATCACACTTATTCTGTTGCTGTGAGTCTTATTTTTCTTATGCAGAGAACCTACCTGGCCAGCTGTGACTTTTGGGAAACAGACCTCCATTGTAACTCTGGCTATATTGGATCTATCCCTGACTGCTTGTGTGAGCCCACAACATCAATTGTATTACAAGTTAAAGATGTACATTTGAATTAGAAACTTTTAATGTGGATTTTTACGTAGATCCATGTTCTTTATACTTTATTGGCAATGTAAAATGGTTGCCAAGGGATATTTCACTATCACTATATATGGTATGTGAGTAACATGAGGTTCAATTGTAAATGCATCTTTGATTTGACCTATTTTGTCATGTACGTCTATGTATCATAAACCCAAAACTGTGATTTTATTATTAAATATCAAATGTTTCTATCTTACTCTCTATAGTCCTTCAAAACAAGTTTCTACTTTGTGATCCTATGTTATGCAGTCATATAGGAAGGCGACAATTCTATCAGTTATACAATATAACCTTTGATGAATTCTGACTCATAATTCTGCATGTTATAGAAGTTTAAGGGCTTTTCGAAAACCAAGGATAAAAAGCATATATCAATGGGTTAAAGGCAGAATTGACATATCCAAACCATGTAAAACTATCAAATACAACAGTTGGAGTTGCAAAATTGATAAATACATCAATAGAGCATCAATAAAATATGGGAGCCAACAAAATAAAAAAACTCCAAGAATTATTCCAAGTGTTTTTGCAGCCTTTTGTTCTCTTTTTTGATTTTCTCTCCTTTTCTTTTCTTCCATTGAAATTTTCTCTTCCATATTTTTTATCATTCTGGCTTGTCTTCTTGCAACAGCGAAGATTTTTGCATAAATGGATATCATAATCACACATGGAACATAAAATACTGTTGATACCAGTACAGCCCATAGTTTGTTAAACATTAATATACAACCACCTTCACAAGATAAATCATTACCAAATCTTCAATACCTTGAACATTGGCTTTAGTGTAAATTAGGCCAAAACTAAATATAGTTGAAGTATCCATGCAATACCTATAAATATGTAAACCACTTTAAATGTGATCTTTGTTGAATAGGTAAGAGGACTGCACACTGCATAATACCGATCAATAGCAATAAAGCATAAGTGGAAAATTGAAGCACATGAAAGCAAATTATCAATGCATAATGAGATCTGGCAGAAAATAGGGCCCAAGATACCAGCATGTTTCAACTGTTCTCATTATAGAAAAAGGCAACACACATAGTCCAAGTAAAAAGTCAACTGTTGCCAGGGAGCAGACAAGGAAATTATTTGGTGAATGCAGCTGTTTAAAATGAGTTATGGATATTACTACAATCAGATTTCCACAAATAGTGATGATTGTAATTGCGCAAGAAATTGCATACATTATAGCTCTAACTTTCAACGATCTGGAAACCTTTATACAGGAGTTGTTCACATTTTTGAAGCAATATTCAACTTCCTCCATGGCATAATGTGATTATGCTCATGTAATAATTTTAAAAGCAAATTATACACACATGCAAATAAGAAAATGCGGAAGAAAGTCTGAAATGAAAAAGAAGAACATTCATAGTATATGTTACTATATATAACATAAAGATAACCATTTGATTATTCTGAACAGTCATGATGATGTAAATGCAATTTTTACTAAAGCAAATACTTATAACACAGAAAAAACACTAAAGAAAAACAAAGATAAAATGAGCAACTCTTAAGCATTTAGCCTTACTCACATAAACTGCACCGATGAAAAAGAGCTATTTAGCTTTTAGAGGGAAAGCAAAATACCTAAAAAACAAACCCACTCAAATAAAATAAGAATGTGCAAACATGCCATTGTGCTTCCTATTTTAAAAATTTCCCCTTCCCAAATTTGTTTACACTTTCCCTTTCACAAGATTCTATTTTGTTCATTCTTTTAAGTAAGTAAATTCTGTTTTTTATAATCAAGATCACTTTTCCTGGTGCCTCATTTGTTAAAAAAAGTATGTAGAATTATACTAATTTGAACATTCTGTTATTTTCTAGTTTCACAAATTATTTATAAAATGTCTGTATGTGCAAATAAATATCGCTAAATCCTTCTCACTCACAACCTGTTTAAAATTCAGAAATCATCTAGACTCTGCACAATGAACAAATATGTTGTCTGCCAAAGACTGCCTGTTAAATTCAAAACATGAAGATCATCGCCACCTTCA
>NW_024383502.1:0-7128 GCF_016835505.1 Polypterus senegalus
ACCCCCAGGTACAGTTGATGTGGAGGGTTCAGTACCTTTAGTAGCAGGAGACCCAGCTCATCCGCTTCTGCATTGGCTCATCACAAGAAATAACAAGTCTCTTCATCAGACCATGTGAACCGCTCCGCTATTCTCGTTTTGATTGCACGTGATGAAAATGTATCATGTGACACATTTATTTGCGTTAAAGCCCTTTTTTCCGACAAAAGCGTTTCCAATGTAGTTTTTGCGACATCTGAAGTATCAATATGGAATTTATGCGCTAAAGTTAAACGGAAAAATATTATGTCGACATGTACAACATTTTATCAATAATTAGCATTTCCATCAGCTGTATCGGTAAAAAAATTTGAAGCGCTAAATATTTTTTGGCAAAAACTCCTTGGATGGAAACCTGGTTTATGTAGCTGCAGGTCAGTACAGTCAGAGTGCACATACTAACTACTCTTACACCAGTGAAAGCACCTACCACACAAATGTTGAAACTGGATGTTGGATCTTTTTGTTGAATCATGTGGTTCAGGTACATGTGTGTTTTTTACCTGAGGAAGAGGTAGCACCAGGATGCACTATGGGAAGAAGATTATGGAGGATTTTTAATGCTTTAGGAAATGTTCTGCTGTGAAACCCTGAATCCAGGCATTTGTGTGGGCATTACTTTGACATGTACCAACTATTTAAATACCATTGCAGCCCAGGTGTACCCCTTCATAGCAATAGTATTCTTGATGGAAGTAGGCACATTTTCAGGAGGAAAACACACTGTGAGAAAGAATAAAAAAATGAAGAGTTCAAGGTGTTGCCCTGACCTCCGAATTCTACGGACCTTAATCCATTAAAGCAGTTGTGGAATGTGTCAGACGAAAGAAATCTCATCCACAGTGGCTCCACCTCAAAGTTTACAGGAGTTAGAGGACCTGGTACTAATGTCCTAGTACTAGACAGCACAGGACACATTCTGAGGTGTTGTACAGTCCATGCCTTGGTAGGTCAGAGCTATTTTGGTGACATGTCATCAGTATATACCAGCCAGTCAGGCTACCAAACTTTATAAAATGTGTCAAAAATTATTAACAAATAAATATAGAAAGATAAATTCTTGGGTTTAAAATTGTATTTTTGCTTACGTAATCTCACCAAACCTCTAACTGAATTTTAAGCATTACCATCTCAGTATGTGGTTTGTGGTTTTATTTTAAAGACAACAACTGGTATCTTAACAACACGCCCATCCTTTCCTCAGGATGTTCGTTTACATACATATCTAACATATTTTACAGGCACAGACACGTGTTTGATATAAGACATTTTTCAGAGAGTTGTGCAACAAACTGAAATAGTACACAATGATGCTACATGATTTTTCCTTATATTGTGAAAAGAAAAAATATTTTACCTGTGTGATAATTATTTTTGCTGTTTTAGCAGGTATGGACTGCCACTTCTTCATGTTGTACTAAACCTGTAATATTTTCTCTGTTTATAGTTTGTCTATTTTTATTATTTCTCTTCTAGGTTTAAAAACAGGATCAGGATATTCAGTCTCCAATATTCAAACAAAAATCATTGGATCAGAATCCACTGCAGTGACAATTTATTGCAACTACTCAACAAGTGACAGCAGTGTATATCTCTTTTGGTACAGAATGTATCCTAAACAAACAATGCAATACATTTTAACCAAAGGAGCCCGTCTGCCAGTAGTTATGAACATGCTGCAGATTTTTATAAGGAACGTTTTTCTTCAAGAGCAGGACAAGATTTCACTGAACTCACAATTTTGGGTCTAACTTTGAGTGACTCTGCCATCTACTATTGTGCACTGAGTCTCACTGCATTGCTTTCTCCTCACGCACTGAACAAAAACCATAGACTACCAATATGACAGTATGGTATACCACTTACTAACATCTGACGTTGAACTCACTGATATGTATTATGTACACAAAATGGTATAATAGTGAATTATGATAATAAATTCAATTAGAAGTCAAGCAAAATGACACCTTTTATTGGCTAACTGAAAAGATTACACTATGCAAGCTTTCAAGGCAGCTCAGGCCCCTTCTTCAGGAAAGTTGTAATACAAAAAACTGAAATTCCCTGTGCTATATAGACATCAGGACAGACTTTTAGTTTAAGATTTAGATTTTAAGAGGGTCAACTTTAAATGTAAAAAATTAATAGACCACTCCAGGCTAAGATTCATTTTGCGAGAGAGGAGAACAATGTATAGTCAAAATTGTTTGATATAATAACTGTCCAACAAAGTCTTTTGAAGATTTTGATGAGTTTTCCATACAATGTGGGTCTGTAGTCAGGTTGCCTGGGTCAGTCAAAGAGATCTAAATAATACTCATATCTGGTCATCAAACTCTTGTCTTTATTTAAATAATGTTGTAATGTGTTAAATTTTAGCATCAGTTTAACTTTCAAAAAAAATTAATACATTAAATTCCAAATTTTAATGGTGCAGGAGACAACGTGCACATTTGGATTGTGATATTTAGAGAGAGTTTGCAGGTTTGATAATTTCATACACTTTCTGCACTTCTTGTTGGTAATTTAACACACCTCTTTTAAACAGCAAAATTTATTGTAAGCAGCTGGGAAGAAAACAATTATTCTGATGTAGTTTGAAAGGCAGTTAAAGGATTTATGCAGGACTTTACTATTCCATTGTCAATTCACCAATTCCCTGTTACATGTTAGACAATCTCTGACTTGGAATTCAGACTTTTGGTATTAGAAGGAATGTGCCCTGTCATGGTCAATAAAAATTATGAACTACAAATTACTAAACCTAGACTGAACTCAATGCTCTGCTGATTCAGAGAGCAGAGTTTCTGGTTTAATGTTCTAGGACACGTTATTCTACATTGTGTGCCAAGCCCAATAAGACTTGCACTAAGACTAAACTAGATTTTAACATCAACTGACCCTCAAATAATTAATGATGAATTCCATTATTATTGTACAAATTTGTTTTCTAGTGTGCCTAACTATGGTCTCCCTGACTTGAAATGTTTTCTTGACAATCTACTTCCACTCCTCACAAATGAAGAAGCACCCATCCTGGATAGCCCCATCACCTTAGAAGGACTCAAGAAGGCCTTGGACTCCATGGCTGCAGGTAAAGCTACAGGTTTGCAGGGGATTTCATTTGAAGTAGTTACTGTTTTTTGGAAGAAACTATCTATCCTTTTTGACATGATCAAACAGACAAAACCTTCCAGTCATCTGAATTTAACAATTAATATGACTGATACTACACTACAGTTAAAACAAGGCAAAGATCTTAAATTATGTCAAAGTTTCAGGCCCTTTTTGGTAATACTTTACTTTAAGTGTCCAAAATTACACTGCAACTACTATGTAATTACCTGTATAAGCACAGTGTAACTATGAGTTATTACTCCGTACTTACTGTGTAATACAAAGTAACACTGTAGTTAATTACTCAGTTGTCATTGTTATTCCACAGTGTATATAATTACAATGTTACAATTTATCATTGATCCAAAAACAAGTGTACTTACATAGTTATGATGTATCTGTACTTTCAAAATGTAATAAAAACATTAGGGTATGTAACTACAACTATGTAATAGAGGTTCAATGATCTGGGCAATTTTAGTGGAGAATTGCAGTGATAACTGCATAGGTTTTCGATGATATTTCAAGATCTGTTTTAAATGGTGAAACACATTTTGCAATTGTTAAATTGTAATTATTTACACTGTGGAATAACAATGACAACTGAGTAATTAACTATAGCATTACGTTGTGTAACACAGTAAGTCAATGAATAACTCATAGTTACACTGTACTTTTACAGATAATTACATAGTAGTTACAGTGTGTGACAGATAGGGGGCCCTTGAACCCTTGTCCAAGACGCCAGACACCAGATAAAAGTCCAAAAGTTGACTTTATTCACAAACAGTGCACAAAGCACCCTCCTCTCCACAATACTCATTAACCAATAACCAATAATCACTAATAAACAATCCTCCATTCCCAGACGTGTTGCCACCCTTCCACCCAGTTCAGCTCGTTTTCTGGAGTTACCAGAGTCCTTTTATATTCCCTGACCTGGAAATGCTCCCAATCCCCAGTCCTTGTGATTCCTTATCACTTCCTGTCAGATAAAAGTCTTCTTCTTCACCCCGAAGCATGTCACGCCGCTATCGCTTTGCCTATGACACACTTCCAGGTCATAGGGCACGTAACCTCTGGGCCTCCTGCAGCGTACTCTGTTAGCCCCTAGGGTATCCAGCAGGTTTGTAGGGAAAACTCCATAATCCATGATTCCCTGCTGGTATCCGAGGCACCTCCATGCTGCAGGGAGAGCTCCATCTGGCGGCCTGGGGGTATTGGCCGGGATGACATAATTATGGGCACTTAATGTAAAGTGTTACCCCCCCTTTTCTCTTATGAATTCAGATAATAAACTTTTAGCTAAGGTCCTTTCTTGTTAGTTAAAGACAATTTCTGGACATTTCCATGTCAATTAGTGCAATAGCTTCCTCTTATTGTTGTTGCATATTTAATGAAGTCAATCCTTCTATCTGTTCCTGAACCAATATATCCCCATCCATGTAATCTCACTTGACCATGAAAAAAATGAATGTAGTCCCCTGCTGTAACTCTGTGAGCTCCATGATTCCACCTCCTCTTCCTTCTAGTTGCTGGTCAGAATCTAAACTATTCATTGTTTCTAAATTTTTATGGAATGCAACTGACCCAATCTTAAACATGCAATGTTAACTCAATGTTTAACGGAGGGTACCTTTACCCAATATGGACTAACACCACTGGGCCTTCATCCTACGTCTTATGTGGTGCTGACTATACCTTTCTTCCCTTACTTCTGCTTGGTTGCATATTAGATCCTCCATCCTCTCTCTTCTCTGTTTAGCAGGTACTCTGTTTGCTCTATTGAAGCTTAAAATCATAGATTAGATTGGATTAGTTGTACTTTATTTGTCCCCAAAGGGAAAATAGAACTTTACAGAAGCTCAAAGAAAGATATCTCACAAATAAAAAAAAACTTTTAAGAGGATTATTTCAGAACAATTTTGAGATTGATGTTTTGTCAAACATTATCTGATCTTCACAATCTTCTATAGTTTATAGTTATATTTTAAAGCTATCCCAGGCTAATGTTTACTTGATTATTATGACTCTTTTGTGTATTGCATGAGAAAAAAGCTTTTGATAAATGAGTAAATGTAAGCAAATACAGACTTTATAAACTATTATGACTTGGAGAATGATATATCAAAAGGCTTCTGTTATCATTACTTGACACAATCTCACATATGTGATGTGTATGAAGCTATCAATCAACTTTAGAGCTACAATTAAAATAATAGTGTTGCCTTAGAGCCATGAAGGTTTAGCTTTATTTTAAATTATTAATTTATTTTTACTGAGTACTGGCTGTGTTATACAGGCTTGCCTGGGAAAATTCGTAAGACAATGGTGCTTGGTTATAGTGCTGAAGATTAATCGAATGTATACTATGCCACTAACTTATTGCTTTTCTGTATACAATATCTGTAGTTTTCTTTTTTGCTGCGGCTAATATTGTTAGGTCTCTGATGCTCTTCACACTTGAACTTGCTACATACAATTGCCCAAAAGTAAAACATTCCTGCCATAGATCAATTTGTGCTTTTCCAAGTGATAGGTTCATTAATGGTCATTGTTGTAAGAGTTGAATTTGAACCCTGGCCCAATGTACACTTGGCATGTGTCTGAGTCTCATATCCTTCTGACCTTATGCTTATACTTGTACTTGGTGGCATGGATCGTGGACTATCTTTCAGATAGACCTCAGTATGTGTGTCTCGGAACTGCAGGTCTGACATTGTGGTCAGCAACACAGGAGCCGCAGGGGACTGTACTTTCTCCGGTCCTGTTCAGCCTATATACTTCAGACTTCCAATACAACTCGGAGCACTGCCACGTGCAAAAGTTCACTGACGAAACTACTATTGTTGGGCTGCATCAGGAGTGGGCAGGAGGAGGAGTATAGGAAGCTAATCAAGGATTTTGTTAAATGGTGCGACTCAAACCACTTACACCTGAACACCAGCAAAACCAAGGAACTGGTGGTGGATTTTAGGGAGCCCAGGCCCCTCATGGACCCCGTGATCATCAGAGGAGATTGTGTGCAGAGGGTACAGACCTATAAATACCTGGGAGTGCAGCTGGATGATAAATTGGACTGGACTGCCAATACTGATGCTTTGTGTAAGAAAAGACAGAGCCGTATATACTTCCTTAGAAGGCTGGCATCCTTCAGCATCTGCAATAAGATGCTGCAGATGTTCTATCAGACAGTTGTGGCAGTGCCCTCTTCTGGTGTGCTGGGGAGGCAGGCTCTATTGTTGGTATGAGGCTGGACAGTTTGGCATCTGTGGCAGAGCAACGGCGCTGAGCAGGCTCCTGTCAATCATGGAGAATCCACTGCATCCCTGAACAGTGTCATCTCCAGACAGAGGACCAGCTTCAGCAACAGACTGCTGTCACTGTCCTGCTCCACTGACAGACTGAGGAGATCGTTCCTCCCCCACAATATACGACTCTTCAATTCCACCCGGGGGTTGGCCTAAAAGTTAACATTATTCAAAGTTATTGTCTGTTTTTACCTGCATTTTTATTACTCTTTAATTTAATATTTTTTTTGTATCAATATGCTGCTTCTGGATTATGTGAATTTCCCCTTAGGATTAATAAAGTATCTATCTATCTATCTATCTATCTATCTATCTATCTATCTATCTATCTATCTATCTATCTATCTATCTATCTATCTATCTATCTATCGTTAAAGCTGATGATGTTATTTTATTATTCACTGTGATAGATGCATTTCTTGTTATTTTAAATAACCCCTTAAGAGAAAAATGTTATATTTATGCCATAACCATTCTTCTATAGTACTGTTTCCTGTTTTTGTACCCAGCTGGATCATAACAAATTAGGCCATTGTTCATTTTCTTTTTAACCATGAGAAACTCTCACATCTCCTAAAATAAGAATAAAAATAATACATTTAAAATGTCATGTATATCCTAAGCAAGCAGGACTATCAATCAAATTGTGGTCATTTAATGT